>NC_035163.2:30566121-30870914 GCF_001659605.2 Manihot esculenta | reverse complement strand
GCACATACACAAGTAAACACAAATGTATTTTAAATACACAAATTCAAAGACAATTCTAGATGTCAGATTTATATCATCAACGAACTTGTTTCAAAAATACTAGGTTATCACAAGTATTTTCGTATTATCAATTTCTTATTTTACATAATTTAACTTCAATCTTTTGTAACATCAAGTAGTTATTTGAAGACCCTGTGTCATATGTGCACGATTTTGTAATCACTCCTGGAAAAATGCTGTCCAAGAGGAGTCCAATGCTAGTTTATCTGAACAACATGATCTTCCGTGTTATGCAAGGTAAGATTACATTTGATGTTTAATATCATCCTTTCTATCTCACAGTGCTGTCTTTCTTTAACTCAAGTATCCCATTAACTATTGATTGTTGTCATTCTAATTCCCTTAACTGAGTATCTTTGCTTTGGCACTTGTTCCTTCTTCCTTGTATATATTGCTGTTATGTTAATTCTGCTTTTTAAAGGATATGTATGCAACCTTGTAGTTGAAGTGGGGAAGTAAAGAGATTTTACAGAATTATTTTGGAAGGGTTTTGGAATTATATTTACCATGAACATCTTCATTTCCCCGTGTTGTTTGATGTGTATGACATTGATTTTAGTGTTCATGGTGCTTGTACCTTTCCATTTTTCTGTCCTCTTTTTTCCTTGTTTTCTTTTTTCAGTTTTACTAATGTCTTTGAACTGGCATAATACTTACAAGAGTCGAGCCATACATGTCTTTTGTGGTTATTTGTATGCTCATTGAAAGGTGTTTTATACGTCTATGTGTTTTTAATGTCTATTGGTTCGAGGTTATGTTATAGAATGAAGGTAGTTTTCCCTCAGTTCAAAACCATTACTTCTTCCTCCATTTCGATCTGAATGAAGCTTGAACCTAATGTTTCCAATTAGGACCTCCAAGATCAAATTTTTGGAGTGTCTCCTTGGGGCATTGACAATGATATGCTATCTAGAAGAGAACTACTGAGATCATTGTGTAATGTGTATCTTAATTATATCAACATTGGAAAGGTCTTACTGCAATTATATTATCTTCTCTGACTGTATAGCTGATCAAACTTTGATTATTTTCTTATCTGCTTTCTATATTGATGTTGAGTGGCTTGTATGTGATTCCTTTGAATTTATGGGTCTTTACATTTTCTAAGCATTTTGATTTAAGGTTGAACTTGTTTTCTTATTTGTTTTTGTTTTTAGCACATAAAACTCATTTAGACAATGGATGAATCAATTCCATTGAAATTTATGTGTCTGTATTCCAAATTGCATCCTAAGGGGGGAAATTTAGTTTTGAGGTATGCTAGGTCAAGTTACTTAAAGATCATTTATCTGAAGCCCTGCAAATTGATTTAGCTCTTTAATATTTTCAATTATTTGGTCAATCTTTTTCTTTGATGTTTTATTTTTTTTCTTGAATAGATGGAAATTCAGTGTTGAAAGTAAACTTAGAAGGGCAAGCCCCAAGGCTTCACTATGTTCATCCATCATGCTTTGAGGCTGGGAAGCCCATAGAGTTTGTTGCTTGTGGAAGTAATCTTTTGCAACCTAAATTTAGGTACGGAATAATGCTTCCAAACTTACTAAGCCCTAATAATATTTTCTACACCTGTTTCATTTGACCTCTTTTAGCTTTGTCTTAGTATCTTGTTTGCTAATAGTCTTTGACATAAGCAGTCCTTGTGTTTTTCCTTGGTTTTTCTAGAAAATGTATCAATTTTGTTTTGTTGAAATTCAGTTCAATGGAGAATGTTATTAAATGAGGAAGTTTCTAGCACATTATACGCATCATGCAAATTAAACATGAAGAATAATAAAGACCTATGTGATGGCAGGCTTTTGGTGTCATTTGCTGGGAAATATCTCAAGTACGATTACTGCGTTGCATTACCTCGTGGTCCTACTGAAGGATGTTCCAGCCTTGACCATCAGTTGTGCAAGATTTATATTCCTCATGTTGACCCGAATGTATTTGGTCCCGCATTTATCGAGGTGGGTTTTGAGCTTCCTTTTTGATGTTTCATCAGCTGTACTGTGACAAGGCATGCATTTGGCAATAACAAGTTATGCAGGACCTTTTGATCTATAAATCTCTAAACAGTTTTTACTTGCAGTGAAATAATGTTTAATCGAAAAAGAAAGCCTGGCTTTCTTTGTTTGTTCTTGCAGACATTTTTCCATTTTAGCTTCTCATAAGATGTCAAATTATATCTGCTATGATACTTTTTGGCTGTTGCTGATGACATTAGTCTTATTCTGTGAAACCTGTGTTTAGATTCTGCTAGTTCTGTAAAAACTGAAGAATTATAGTCACATATGTAAGTTTTGACATGCTAGAAATGATTAATCACCTGTAAATGTCTTTGCAGGTTGAAAATGAGAGTGGCTTATCGAACTTCATTCCTGTACTGATTGGGAATGAAGAAATTTGTTCTGAAATGGAAAGAATTCAGCATCGGTTAGATTCATCTCAGCAGGCAAGTGGTTCACAGTGCAAGGTTTCTACACACAGACAGATGGCTTTTTCGGAATTAGTTGTGGATATAGCATGGTTAATAAAGAAGCCTTCATTAGAAAGTTTTCAACAAAAGATGAGCTCTTCACAGATCCAAAGACTCAATTCCTTATTGAATTTTTTGCTACACCATGAATCAGCTGCCATTTTGGATAAAATTTTACAGAATCTAAAAATTATATTGGATGAAATGGAGAAAAAAAGGGTACTTTATGGCATTAGTGATTCTGACATGAGCCTATTACAGAAACATATGGATAGTGCCAGTAATATTCTTCAACAAAAGGTTAAGCAAAGTGATGATGTGGATGAAAGGGATTTTAGAGGATGTTCCGAAAGTGACATGCCATCAGTTGCTTCATTCAACAATGAGGTAAGTGTTAGTTTTTTGGATAAATTACTTTTTAGTCCCCGAGTGATATATATACATGTATATCTTTTATTTGAAAAACCCAATAGTTTAGTCAATGTATTTTGACTCTATTAAACTAAAGGTATCTTTGTCTCATTTTCTATTAATTTTCTTTAGAAAACAACCAAAATACCTTAAGAGTATCCTACTTTTATCATTTAATTATGTGAAAACTAATATTTAATTCCCTTGATTTTTTAAAAATAAATGGTTTAGTTCCTGTATTTTAACTTCATTAAACTGAAAAAAAAAACATTGTATGCAAATATAGATGGAAGGACCTCCAGTTCGTCAGAGTCAACATACAAAGATTAAAATGTTGAATTTTTAAAATAGAGAACATGTGTCAAATTTGATGCAACTTAGGGATGCAAAAGTTATTTACCTTTTTTTTTTGGGTTATTTACTTACTGAATTGTTGGTTGTTAGGGGGTTGATATTGTTATCTTTGTGAAATAAAATTGAAAAATTATCTAACACAGCATGGGTCAAAAGGAACTCTGTTTACCCCTCCCCAACCCCCTCACCCCTTAAAAAAAACTTGTTTTTTAACACTCTTTCAAGTCGGGGTGTATTTGTGTTTTTCTTTTTCTGGTGACAAGTTAGTGTTTTGCTTCGTTAGCAATTAGCAGCCAAATGCATTATCATTGTTAAAATATCTAAGGTGTTTTTTTTTTCGGGGGATGATAAAAATATATACATATTATTAGAACTTTTCTCAAAACATCTAAATAACTAGTATGTTTTTCTTTTTAATATGTTTGGCTCCAACTGTGAGTTGAACTCAATACAGCCTTGGAGAAGACTACAATACCATTGAGTTATAGCTCATTGGTATCGAATATGAGTTTAAAGAACTTAAGGAAATACTTTTTATGATTATTTTACTTTTGCCACGCCAGTAATTTTAATAGAGTTATTGCATTGGCTGCTAGTTGTTAATGGAACAAAAAGCAAGGAATTGACTTATCACAAAAAAAAAAAAAAAATACTGAACCCCATAGACCTGGACAAGGGCAGGTTTCAGGACAGGTCGAACTGAACTGGCCCGATTTATGATGAATCAAAAGTGATTTAAGTTATTTGTTGGTTCCGGTCATTTTTTTTATGGTAGTTACAGTTCTGGTTTCAATTAAATTCAAATTATAAACCGTCAATCCGATTTGGATTTGAAAAAAATTTAAAAGTAAAAAATTTAAATAAAATTAAAGAAATAAATAAGAGTCCTAAATATTGTTGAATACATATTTTATTAAATCAGTAGATTGTACAAAATGTATCCATCTACATAATATAAAAAAATAATTACATGTAATATAAAAAATAAAATAACATTACAATTTAAATGTAAATAATATTTTTTACTAGTGGCACACTTTTATAAAATAATTTATTTTATAAATCAAAAACCGAACCGGACTTTATAAATCAAAAATCGAATTGGACTGCCAGTTTTCTGGTTACTGTCCCCCTAATCTAAGGTTTCGGTCCAGCTCAGGAATTGAAACCTGTTAACGGCCAAACTGGACCATGGCCAGGTCTAGAACCCCATACATGGAAAGAAGCTTCAAATCACATGTTTTTTTTTCTTTTTTGTAATTTGATTGGTAAGCTTCCATCCTGTAAGACATTGCCATTAAAGTGCAGCCTCTCATCATTTATCAGTGTGATTTTGTGATTTCTTTGAGTGATACATTTTTATATTATTTCTTTGTAATTTGGAATGAGTTTTTTCCCCCACTTTTTCTAGTTAAGTCAGCAATGCTTGTTCCAGCTAACTTATAAATTCTGCTGCTTTCCATGCCTATCGAAATAAAATCCAATTTTGGCCTTTCAAAATTCTCTCGAGGAATCTTAGTCTCAGCTTTTTCATGCGACGGCCCATGGGTGTTATGTTTATGTCATATCAGGAGATTTTTGTTTAGTAGTCTGCTTTCAGATTATCTGAAAATTTGTCGTCTTTGCATATTATTTCAACAGTTGGTACTTGTATTCTTCCTTCCCTTGAGAGTTTCACAGAATATTATTTTTCTTCTGCAGGACTTGGAGAAAAGCTCAAATGGGAAGTTGGGAATTATGGAAAACTCATCTGCTGTTGTTAAGAGTGACAGGATTCCACTTTTGAGTAAAGATGTTGTCATGAATGTGAACCTCAGCAAGGAAAGGCCAAACAAGTCATGTAGCCTCGTGTTTTCCAACAGACTCATGAAGTCTCGCCCCGCAATATTTTTAATAGCCACATTTACTATTTGTTTGGGAGTCTGTGCCATCCTTGTCCACCCTAACCAGGTTAGCAAATTTGCAGTGTCTATACGCAGATGTTTGACAGACAGATTTTAGATGCTGAAAATAAGCCTGTCCATCAAATATTTCTCCAGTGGGTAGTTTGCTCTGTAACCTTCCTCTGACATACCAGTGTTTGATGGTGGCCTCAGCATCAAGAGAATCAATGGAGATTCCAAAGTGATTGAAAAAAAAAAAAGGTTTTTTGGTTGAGATCAAAATTCGTTCAGAGATATTATTGTGCCCCAACTTCAAAACCTTTTTGAGCTGAAGCTCATGTATTATCTATTTTATTATGTGCTAATGGAATAATTAGGAAGGTTTTTTCATATCATGTGCCAGTAGTCTAATAAAACCTTGGAACAGTTTGGCTGGGTATCCGCCAAATATTTGTTGAAGCCGACTTCTGATACTTGAGCACACTTAACCATTATCATTTGGGGAAGGGTTGCTTTAATACATAAAAGAAATTCTTCTCGTACCACTACTGCAAATTGATGTTTATATCCTGGGATCAGTACAGGCATATAAAAAATAAAGTTTTAAAATTGGTTATCAAGTACCAAGAGTTCAACATCTTGAAATTAGAGGTAAATTATGCTAATTTAATCAATAGTTTCAACTAATAGTTTATTTTTAAATAATGTTTTTCTGAATAGTCTATTCTTTTGATCGTAATTCATGTTGGAATTCTCTAGGCTACGGCGAATGTGTTAAAAATAAAATTTATTTATATAATCCATTCAACGAGTGTAGTAAAAAAAGTAATAAAATAATAACAACATCATTCTTTGTTGTTTGGTTGATCAACTTTAATCTAGTTAATAGTTATTTAAATTTAAAAAAGATTACATTGCTTACTTTTTAACACAATCGCCATAGCCTAGAGAACTCCAACATGTATTACGATCAAAAGAATAGACGATTCAAAAAAACCTTGTTCAAATCCAAGTTGAGACACAGACAGGATGTGTTCCAAGCTTCAAATTGCTCAAATCCAAAAATTAGTTGACGGACGATTGAAAGTTAAAAAAGGTTGCATATAGTTATTTTACTTGTTTACAAATCGAAGGATTGAGTTATTCACATATTGAAAATTGATGAGGTAATTATTATGAAAATAAAATTGAGGATCAACTGATCGTTGGTGAAATGATGAAGGAAGACATAATTGATTGAACATAATATTAAATATTTTAATTTATTTTAAGAACTAAAACTTTAAGAATGAAGTCACAATGCTGCATGAGACTATGTTACCATCCTAATAAATGAGTACAATTTTGTGTGTGGTTGATCGATCAAATTCATCCGACGAGCTTTATTTTGTTGCTGAAATTTTTTATATTTATCCAATAAAATTTTATTATTTAACATTTAATTATTAGATTTATTATATTTTAATTAATATGTCTTTTATTTATTCACAGACGTGTGAGGCAGATGTATGGAGACCGAGTTTCTTTCTATTTATCGAGCAGAATTAAAATAGTTATTTATTATTTTATTATAATAATTAAAATAAAAAATAAATTAAAAAACCTTTTGAAGGCTAAATGGTAAAAATAAAAAAATAAAAACAAAACTTTCAATACTTTCTATTATAATTATTTTATTTTTCAATTTTATTCTTTTTTTTAAAGTTAGGTACTAATTATAACACTTTGGTCAAATTAACAAGTAGGATTTAGAATAAATATCTAAATACAGATAAAAAAATAAAGTATAAAAGTTTCAAATTAATAGTAAAAAAATATTTAAAAAGTTAAATGGTAAAAACAAAAATTAATTTGGTTGAATTATATATCAAGACATGTCTTGTCTCAATCCTCTTCGTCTCAACACATGCGTAGCCTTACTCTTGTTTCAATTGAATGGCGTGAACCGAAGAAATGGAATTAATCTAACTCCTAAACTTTTTTTTATTTATTTATTTTAAATATTATTATAATTTAAAAATATATAATTAACAATATAATTATAATTACACTATATATTAATTTAATAACTAATTAAAATTTATTCTTACAATATATTTTTTTAAATAACTTTTTTTAAAACATTTTCAATTATATTGTTAGTGATATATTTTTTAGTTAAAATAATAATTAGAGTGAATTTTAGAAAAATAATTTAGAAAGTGGGTTAATTTGGAGTTGAATTACTATAAATTAATATAATTTTGATAAAACTAAAATAAATATAACAATACTATCAAATATTTTAATTATTATAAATTTTAATTTTAGATAAAATAATTAAAAAAATTTTAAAATTTTAAAAAAATTTACAATTACACTTTAATTTTTTAAATTTTTATCAATTGTACGTGAAATACATTTAGAATAAGAAGTTTATAATTTAATTGGTAATTATTATAAAAACACATGCTTTCTAAAACATATTTCCTAGTTTTTTTTTTTTAAATTGAGAAAATATTTTCATTTCAACTTTTTCCCTCTGATCAACGATTTCATTTTCTCATTTTATAAAGAAAATGAAAAATATTGAAATAATTATTTTTTTATTGTATTAAAAAAATAAAAAATATATTATTTTAAAGTAAAAAAATGCGAAACTCTATATACGAATAAACTTTACATAAATAAAATATGATTTTATTAATTAATAAATATATTTAAATATACATGAATTTTTCTCTTTATTTTAAATTAATATAAAATTAAGGTAGAATATCTATATATTTATATACAACTAAACTCTAAAATAAATAAAACATGATTTTATTAATTAATAAATATATTTAAATATACATAAATTTTTCACTTTATTTTAAATTAATATAAAATTAAAATAAAATATCTATATATTTATATAAAATTGAACTCTAAAATAGATAAATAAATGTCAAATTTACATATCAAAGATTATCAAATGATACGATTAATTATGTGAAATAAATATATTTATAATTTTTTCTAAAATTTTTATTTTATTTTTATATAAAATAATAATTAATATACATATGAAATATATTTTTTTATTTTTATCATTATTATTAATATATGATATTTGATGTTTTATTATTTTTTAATAGATTAGTTGATACCACTTAAAAATAATTAAAATTGTAAGTATTTTTAAAAATTTTAAAATTATAAATATTGAAATATTTTAATAAATGAAAATGGAAGAATAAAAAGATTGAAAATTAGTTAAAGAGTTATTACGGATAAAAATTATTGGAGATTTAAATGTTATTTCAAATAAAAAATGAATGATCAAAATATTTAAATTATAATAGATGAGAATGGATTGATTATAGAGAAATTTAAGTATGCTATTTTAAAAATTTAAGTATTTAAATATAATTTATTTATTTAAAAATAATAATAAAAATATTTTTATATTTTTAATAATAAAATGAATGAAGTTAAGTATATTTCAGACTGAGTAATTATAAAGAGATTTAAATGTTCGATTTTAAAATTATAGACATTAATTTATTAATTATATTAAAATTAAAAAATTAAAGTATAATTTATTTTAGTAATTAATTATAAAATTTAAATGATGTTTTTCGGTTATTTACATAAAAATTTTAAAATTTTTTACTATTTTGTAATTTAATTTAAAATTTTAAATTGATAAAATTATTTAAAATTATAAACTTTATTGCAATTTTATTAAAATTTAAAATTTCATTTGGAGAGAATATACCTTGCTGATATGAATTATTTTATTATAATTATATGTTATTAATATAAAAAATTTAAAATTTATAGTTATTTTATAATTTAATAAAAAATTTTAAAAATTAATATAAGTCAATTCAAAATTTTTAAATTTATGATTTTTCACTATTAAATTTATAAGAATTTATTATTATACTTCAAACTTATCTATTTGGTACGAGAAAATATAATATTTTTTTTATTTTTTAATTTTAATTCTCTCAAAATCTGCTTTTAATATAATCTGTATTTATATCTTTAAATACTGATTTATATTATAAAAAATTAATAATACAATTATAAATAATAAAATTATAATTTATATTTTTTATTATATTGATATGATTATTTTATAAAATTCATTGTAATGAATACTTATCAAAATATTTAGAAAAGAAATAAATTAATTAAAATATTTTAAAATTTTTTATTAATAATATTTATATATATAATTTATAAATATAATAGAATAATTCATATTATTTTATTATTTCATTAATACACGCTTTTTCTAATTCAAATTTTAACATCTAAGATAATTATAACAAATTTTATAATTTTATTAATTTTTAAAATTTTTAAATTAAATTATTAAATAGTATAAAATTTTAAATTTTTTATATAAATAGACCTATTTTTTTTTATTCTGATATTTAAAGTATCACTTTTTATAAAAAAAAATGGACAAAAAAACCGGAATCCAAAACATACCAAATTGAAGTTGAATAACCGAGAATCATACTAAATTAGAATTGAAATAGTAAATTGCCAAATCAAAACCAAGGAAATTTCAGTTCAGCTCCGGTTTCTAAATAAACCCGAATCGAAACTGGAACCGCCGATCACTGATTGCTAATATTACTAACTCTCTCTCTCACACGAGACGCAAGGGAACGGGCGTGATCGAACGTCACCTACTTCCATCAGCTTCTCCTTGCATGTAAAACGTGTCCCTCCATATTTCCAATTGAACAGAGCACAAGCTTCCAACGCTGCACGACTTTTAGCCCCAAAAACAGCACCGTCACTGATACAAAGACAAATTTCTCCACGAAATCTACGTCATAGATTCGTGCACAATCGCTTCCACTTCAACTTCCACTCATCCTGCTTCAATGGTGAGATTCGATTTTTCTTTTTTGTTTTCAATTTTTGATTGGTTTCTAAGAAAATAAAACGCGGATTCTTGTTTTTGGTTTCATTATCCTTTTTTAACTTCCTAGTGGAATTTTTCAAGACAATCATGTGCAATTTAAGATTATTCACGATTTCAATTTCTGGGATTTGTCTTGTTCCTGGTGTTTAATCATCTTATATATCAGTATAGTAAGGATTAACTATTTTAACAATTCCTTCTTGTTGTATTTGTTTGGAATTAGTGGTGTAAGCAAGGAACAACCGGGAATTTGGATTAAACGTCGCAAGCCTGAATTTTATTTTTGGAGGTAGAGTCGTACATTTCTTCTAGACTTGTGTGTGATATTGAGTTGTTTTATCAATGATCTTGGCTTTAAGGTTATGGTGTTCATTCAGAAATGCAGGATTTAACAGGGTTCGTTTTATTTGTTGTTATGGTGGGGGAAAAGATCTAGAGCATTTATGAGGTGTTATACTCGCCCATATATGCCTATGGTTCTAAATTAAAAGTGTGTAGCCACTGGAACTCAATTAAGGATAAACATGAGTAGGGTACTCAAGAATGCTAACGTCTGTGATGATGAGAGTGCTCGCTATGGATCATTTGCAAGGCAAGGGCCAAATGAGAATTCTGATTATCTTGATCATGAAATTGCTCAGCTCACCAAACTAAGATCAGTTCCCAGTGAATTTTTAAGTAGGAATATACCTGGCAGATTGAGGATACCTGTCTCAACGGTGAAAATGTTGGTTGGTCGAGAGGGTAACTATTCTGGGAGAGGAAGATTCTCAACTGCAGATAGTTGTCATGTTTTAAGCCGATACTTGCCTGTCAATGGTCCTTGGAGGGTGGACCGGATGAAAAGCCGTGCTTATGTTTCTCAGTTTTCTGATGATGGTACTCTTTTCGTTGCAGGATTTCAGGTTTGTTTCTATAGCTCTGTTTGGAGCTATACATTGCTTGATAATTGTAAAAGCATATCTTCTCATCCAAGTTTTGGGATACTTAAAATGTGATAGTTGTAACTTTTTAAAAAGAGTGTCTCTCCATGTGTATGTGTTTTAATTATTATTATTTTTTCTAATGTTTTGTTTGAAACAGGGAAGCCACATTAGGATATATAATGTGGATAAGGGCTGGAAAGTTCAGAAAGACATTTTAGCCAAAAGTTTGAGATGGACAATTACTGATACGTGTCTTTCACCTGATCAGCGGTATCTTGTAAGTTTGTGATGATTGTTAGTTAGACAAAGAGGCATGTCAGATATAGCGTTAAGGTGGAAAGTTAGCATCATTACCTGATGCATTAATGCTGGTTCCTTGATTTTACTCAAGAGCTGCTTTTTATTTGGTGAACCATTTTTGTACAACTTTTTTTTTTATCAAATCAGTTAAATATCAGTCAGTTTTCTTTAGGTTCTATCTGTTTATTTCCTGGTTTATTGTGTTGTATGTTTTCACTTTTGAGGAAATGCTTATGTTGTTGGATCACCTCTTTAACCAATTATTTGTTCATTGACATGCTTGTGTACACATCTTTGCCTGCATGCATTAGCACATTTTGTTGCTTGGGCTCCCCTTTACATGCATGTGCACACGTGAATAGTGCTGGACACATATTTTTATTTGTTGTCTCCCTCTCCACCTCCTTTTTATGTTGCTTGGGTGCTCTTTTGTGATAGGGTCTTCTTCTTTATGTGAAAATCTTGGTCACAGTCTTTTATTTATTTATTTGTTTATTTTTGCTATAAAGAGATGGAAATATATGTGATCTCATACAGAAACTTAACTTAGCACTAGAACTAGGTGCCCTGAACATGATTAATAGTTCTTGGCTCGTCTTTATTTTCTCCTTCAATAGCATTTGTTGCTCTTTTGACATAGATAGCATTAGCAATATTACAGATTCTTGGATACTTGAAATATTCAATCATAAGAGCTGCAAATCTGACATAGTGTATTCTATACAATCCATTTCTTTGTAGGTCACATGTGCTGTAACTGAATTTTTTTCTATGTTTTTTTTTTTTATTGTTGGATATTAACCGAGTTTCATCATAAATTCATAATTTGAATCATTTAATTTCCTTATGTCAAGCCAGTGCATTTCAGTGTTGATATAATTTCAAATGAATGTAAATGGTGCAGGTGTATGCTAGTATGTCACCAGTTGTCCACATCGTAAATGTTGGATCTTCTGCAACAGAGTCACTTGCCAATGTAACAGTATGTGCTGCAATTTATCCATTCTTATAGGATCCTTTTCTGTGTGCATCTATTATGTACCAAATGAAAGCTAAACTTTCTGCTAGTTTTAGAAGTGCAGTAATTTAATGGATTATCATTGCTTGAATACCTTGAAATTATAGATTCTATTCTATAGATGGTGTTGTATGGAAACTTTACATCTTCCTTTTCTGAAGGGAGCCTGTGTTAATGTGATCATTGAACTCAGGTTAACCACACGTGCTTAACTGATCTCTTCATGTGAGCAGAAGTTCTCTAAATTACATTATTGTGTGCATAACTTAGTTAACTCGGTATTTTCATCCATGATTTGTTGAGATAACCTGTAGACAACAATTTTATCTTTTCTGAGAACTTCACCAGATTATGATGCTGTCCTAGCACCTGTTTGTTTTCCTTTTTTTTTTGCTGGTGCCACGAAGTGTTCAGTTAATTTTTGTCTTCAATGATTTTCTTAACTCCGGGACTGAATCCAAAAAGAAATCTTTTTTCTGGTTCTATGTCTTTTCTTATGAACATAATGAATCTTTTTTAGCATAACAAAAGAAATGGGTCATTCTCTCTTGTGGTAATGATCTGGAAGGTTAAAAGAAAACGATATTTGCTACCAAAAACATAATGGAAGCAGTTGGTCAATGTGGATTGATCTTAAATCTACTTCAATTCCTATATGGTATCTATGGGTATGTTAGAAATGCATTGACTCGTTTTTTTTTCTTTTTCTTTGAATAGAACTGATTGCAACTTTGAATATTAAATTCAAAGGGATCAAATAGGAAATGATGATCTGAATAAACTATAATGAAAATATGATCAACCAAAATTTGTTGAATTTGAAATGGAGTTGGAAGGATTGGCCCAGTCCTCTTATTTTTTCTTTCTTGAATGCATAATCTTATGTAGAATCTGGCTGTTGGCTTTGGTACTGAATTCTTTATGTGCAGGAAATTCATGATGGTTTGGATTTTTCTTGGAATGAAGAAGATGATGATGATGAATTTGGGATCTTCTCTGTGAAATTTTCAAGAGATGGCCGAGAGCTTGTAGCAGGAAGTGGTGATGATGCAATATATGTTTATGATCTGGAGGCAAATAAGAATATTCTGCGAATCCATGCCCATCAGGTATTTCTGATTAATTATTGCGATGAACCATTTTACGTGTCGAAGGATGTCTTAAAGCTTTAGTTAACATTTGTGACTAGCTTTTTACCAGGGTTTAGAATGTTTAGAGTTTAGACACATTATAATCTGAAATTTGTTTTCTCTTGCAGTCTGATGTTAACACAGTATGTTTTGCGGATGATACTGGCCACATCATATATTCTGGAAGTGATGATAGCGTCTGTAAGGTAAACTCTTTATCTTTACATTGTATTGTTGTCAAAGTTTTAACCAATGTTCTTTAGGAATAAATTCCCTTTGCAGCAGATATATTTGTGTAGGCTGCACAAACATTTTTAAGGAACTTGGGGTATCCTGGAAACCAATTTATTCTACTTTTCAGGTGACAGTGCAGTTGGAAAAATAATCACTTTTCAACAAATAGTCATGCTATTCTCAGTCTGCTGATGTATGATGTGAAGCTAGTCTGGCCATCTGCATATGGACTTGCTTTCCAGGGATTTTTACTTAGTTTTTAATAGTATTTTAACTTTGCAGGTCTGGGATAGGCGATGCTTTACTGGCAGAGGACAAGCAGCTGGGATCTTGATTGGACATCTAGAAGGCATTACATTCATAGACAGTCGTGGGGATGGGCGTTATCTCATTTCTAATGGAAAAGATCAAACTACCAAACTATGGGATATCCGAAAGATGTCCTCTAATGCTGCACGGTGCATAATTTTACTTCCTATCTTTGGGATCTTACCAACACATACACACTAATTTCAGATCTTCATGCATGAATAATAGTTGTAATTCTTTCCCAAGTATATAGTCATATGGTTTGTGTTTGAGCCATGTTAGGAGGCAATCATCTATATTGCTTACAGCTTGTGAAATATGCGTAATAAAGATTATCTGCTGATGGGTGAGGCTTGGCTGGAGCCATCCAAAAAGGTTGATGTTAATAATTTCATAATTGCATGTTTATTTCAGTTTATGCTATTTAGAAGGAGTTGCATTTCTGTCTTGGCTTATGCTGCCTACTATCAAGTTAATGTGTTTTGTCGGAATTTGGTTGGAAGATACTAGACTTCATTTTGGGGTTGCACAAATGGTGAAGGTCTTCCATTGTCTCTTTATGAGATAAAGATCTTTCCAAGAGTTTACAATCATGGATAAAGACAATCGGCTTGACTAAAAAATTTCATGGATTGACTCTCTGTGGTGGGCTAACATTATGAAATAACAGTTAAAGGGGGAAAAGGACATTCTGTGGGATGAGGATTGTAATTATTGTAGTCCTTTCACAAACTTGAACTTCTTTTACTGAATCATCTGGATTACGGCTTAGTATTTGTTCTTGTTGAACTGTTGGATGAACATTACAAGAAAGGAAATTTTCGAAGGACAGTCAGGCAGATGATGGGATCTTAGTCCTCATGGTCATTACCTTGAATGTCGTGATCACGGTTTTAGATGTGCTATTATGAATAAAAATACTTGAATGCTTTAATCCAAATGTAATTTCCCTTTGAGTTGATATCAGTATATGTTGAGAAGACTTTGCTACCAATTTAACTCACCAGAATATGTGATCTGGTTTGTTGTGCTAGAATCAGTTATTCTTCACTGAAGTCAAATGTATGCTTACTTTACTAATTAACGTTTCTCTTTAACCAGCACTCCAATTCTTAGAGATACTGACTGGGACTACAGATGGATGGAGTACCCACCCCAAGCAAGAACCTTGAAACATCCTTGCGATCAGTCATTGGCCACATACAGGGGTCATTCGGTCTTGCGCACTCTTATTCGATGTTACTTCTCTCCAGAATACAGGTACTCATCAATCAAATATCACATCACAGATAACTGAACTTGTTAAAGCACTTTTGTGCTGATCTTTTTGGAAATCTTCAGCCTTCAAATGCATATTTTGTGAAACTTGGATTTTTCCTAAAGCTTTGAAGCCAGGCTTGTTGCTGGTCTGGTCTCACTTTTATCCTGGACACATTCTTTTTTTATAAGAAATGAATTTTTTCGTGGAAGAAAAAGACAAATTGAGGAGACAGTATCCTCCTAAACCAAGCCACTTAAATAAAACAATTTAAAAAGTATAGCACCTTACACTTAAACTATGATTTTTCTTTTTGACAGATTTAATGTTGAGATTATGCTACCATAAATTTAGTGGGGCCAAAACCTGAAATAACTGGTTTTACTTGCTGAATTGTGGCTGTTTAATTTTATCAAAACCGAGCTCCAGTTGTGAAATTGGTGTTTTGTCTGGCCATTTGACTGGTCTTAGGACATTTTTTTGCAAGATGTTATTTTGTTTTGGTGGCATTGACAATGTGAAGAATTTTGATTCATTACTAATTTGGCGATTTACTTGTTGCAGCACTGGTCAAAAGTACATTTACAGTGGATCTAGTGATTGTTCTGTTTATATTTATGATCTGGTACGTACTTAATTTAGTGCTCCTTCAGATTTAAGATTATATTGATCAATTAAGCTTCATTTATTTTACTGAAAATTACTTGTTTGTGCATTGTCTGGGAAACTGATTTATTTTCTAATGTAAAATAGGAAATTATTTTTTGACAATTGAAGTATATTGTTAAAATTTAATTTCCTTTCAATAAATGAGACTGAAAATGTTAGAACCTCTAAGGGCTTCCTATCTTTTTCTTTTATGGTTTTAAAGGAAATATTTGACATGTATATCTGGAGACAAGCATTCATTTTGTGTGCAAGTTTTCCTTGTCAAATTAGTTTGGCCCAGCAGTTTCTGCTTCTATGCAGAAACTCTGAAAAAAATAAAAAACAATACCGACTTATTGAACAAGCTGCTCTCTCTGAGTTTGAAGTTGAGCACTGTTTTTATTTTGGAGTCTGTGGGTAGAAGCACAAACATGGACAAAACAGAGCCTATGGTAGTTTCCCCAACTTAATGGTTGTCCATTTAGTAGCGATGGAATACAATCGAGTGATTTCATCTTATGTTGGCTAAATTGGTGGTAAACTTCCCCCTTCAAATACAGGTGACCGGAGCTCAAGTTGCAAGGCTTGATTATCATGAAGGTGCTGTAAGAGATTGTAGTTGGCATCCTGTCTACCCTATGATCATTAGTTCTTCTTGGGATGGTGTCATTGCCAAATGGGAGTTTCCTGGGAATGGAGAAGCACCAGCTCCGCCAAGACGTAGGTCGATTAGGAGGTGGGATTTCTACTGAAGATGGCATGTAGTTGTACAAATGCAATTTTTGGCTTTTTTTTTTTGGGAACAACTGTTCAGTGCATTTCCATAATAGGCGTACACAGAACTTTTGTACATCAAACTGTCATGAAATGTTACACTTCTTTATCACTGCTTGGAAAGAAGAGCAGTTAGTAAAGCATAGGTAAAATTACAGGTTCCTTTGTGTGTGGCATTTTCTTTTACAGCTTTTATGGCATTGTCATGGCTATGGGAAAGAACTTGCATTTTCTATCTCATTTCTAAATCAAATCAAACCAAGTTGGAATCAATCTTACTTTGCTCGAGTTTTAGTCTTCTAGGCCCTGAAATTGGAGTTATTCATTTAGTTTGGGGTCAAAATTAGACATTGGCAGAGTATGTATATATGAATTAATCTAAGCATGATAAGATTTGTAAAAGAATATCATTGTTTGTCCTTTTATTGAATATGCCATTATTCGTGTTGAATTTCACATCGGTCGTGCCCTTATATGGGCCATAGGTACTCTTCCCCTTTGAGCTATCTTTTGGGGTGAGTTAGGTCTGGTCCAAATTTAACATGGTATCAGAGTCTCCCCATCCGATGTTGGGCGCCTCATAAATGTGCGACGCACCAGTAAAAATTCTGGGCGTGAGGGTTGTGTTGAATTCCATAAAAAACTCCGATTTTACATATATGGCAAGAATTTAAAATGGAAATAATCTAATGTAAGGGTGGATGATAATTAACTTTTTGATTTAATTGATCAATATTATTTAGTTAAGAGGTTGGACAGAATTAAAACTTTTGTTAAGAGTTTAAATGAACTTTTTAAAATTTATCAAGATTAAAGAGGCTTTTTGTTTAAATTTTTTTTGTCCAAATTTCATAAGAAAAATATTTTTAATCTAATATATTTAATGAATTTGTCACTCTATTTTTAAAATTCAACATCTCAATTTTTTATTATTAATTTCATCTAAATTTAAATTTAAAGTCTTTTCATTTAAAAATTTAATTAAATTATTGATTTAAATCTAATTAAAATAAAGAGAGTAAATGTAATTATAAAAATACCTTTATTATTAATAAAAATTATTTACCTTTCAAATTCTCAAATATTTTTTTATCTTCTTCCTTCATCCCTTCCTTATTCATACCTAACACATCACTCAAAACTATAAAATTTGTCCCTTGAAAAATCCATCTTGCGGTAATTAGAGCGGTAACGGAGGATTGATCGGCGAAACGAGCGACAAGTGTCATTGGTGGAAGGGCAGCAAACAAAAGCAATAGGACCACCGACATGAGTGAGAGTGGCAACACGAGCGGGAGGGAGGTGCAATTAACAGCAGACGACAATGAGCAACGGGAAATAATGAGCAACAGGTGACGGCAGGCAACAGCGAGCAACAACCTTTTGTTGACTTTTTATTTTTATTTTTTAATTTTTTATAATTTAAATTATTTTAATTTTTATTAAATTTATTAATTTTTGTTAGATTTATTGAATTTAAATTTTAAATTTACTAAAATTTTTATTTGTTTATGAAAATTGAATATATAATTTTAATTATTTTTTTTAATTTGTAGATAAATTTTTATTATTTTATTTTTTTAAGAGAAGAATCTTTTAATTTTAATAAAATTAAAATTTAAAAGCTAAAGTATTAGATTTTAGAGAAAATATTTAGATAATTTTTAAAGAAAGAATTTTTAATTTTAATAAAATTAAAATTAAGAAATTAAAATATTACATTCTAAAAACATAGAGAATAAATCCATTAATGGCTTAAGCGTGAAAATTTTTCCAATTTTATATAATTAAACTGCACATTTAAACCGTTTGCCGATTTTTTTTTTTTAAGAAGGGATGGGAAAAAAAAAAGACTTGTAAACGTGTCAAGACGAATTGCATAAACATAAGATACTCCTCATTCTTCACTTGATCGGTTCTCTTCCCAAAATCCCACTCACTGAGAATAATGACATCTCAGGCAGCGAGGATCACATTTCGACTCCTGGTGGCGTTTCTCGCCATTATGGTCCTCTTCTACGTCGGTCGTCCTCTCTACTGGAAAATCTCCGCCACCATTCAAGAGATCCGCGAGAACAAACGAACTGTCCAACAAGGTTCTTTCTCTTCTCTATCTACCTACATAAGCCTTTGCATGTTCAGATTTCTGAATCTATGTGGTCTCTTCGCTCTCAGGGATATCGCAGATTGTTTACGAAGCGCAGAAATCGGTCGGTTGGTTTCACGACGAGTCCGATTCTGGAGTTCGTGAAGATCGGAAAGCGATTAATCGCAGGCTACTCTTCTAAGGTTACTATTATTATTTAGTTGAAGCTTTCTTTCTGTTAATTACAATTGTTTATTATTTTTCATTACTATTACTGGATTATCACGGGATAAATCTATGGGTAGATCTGGTTTTTGTGCTTGTTTGTAGTAATAATTAGAGGATTTTATTGTTCTGGTAGTGAATTTCTGAGATTAAGAATTTTGTATTCTGTTATATTATTGATTTTTGGTAAAATTGAATGAATTATAGTACAGTCGCTTATACCACTTCACTTGTTTTCTGTCGATTTTTTTTCCTTTAGCTCTTGATTAGATTACGATTGCGCATCAAAATTACAGGTGCTAATGACAAATTGTATGGTGCTATAATAACGGCTAAGCATAGAAACATAGCCAAATCACTGAAAGGTTGCTGAATTAATTCTTTTTGAAACTTATTTTTTCTGTCAAACAAACATGCCCCTGAGTTGGTAAACCAACAAGAGGAGAGTTGGCTTTTGATTTCATTGAGCATTCTACACGACTTTGATTGTTGGTGGATGGAAATCAGGTCTAAAACGTGTTTGCTTAGAATACTTTGATATTCAGATGATTTAGAGCTCCTGAGCCATGGTAAAGAAAGCCAAAATTTTCCAGGAAGAAACTTCTTAGCTGTTACTAAATTTGGCTACTAAGTTATCCCAGAAAAAAATGCCAGTGGGATGTGGTAGCAGGAGATGGTTAACTTAAGACTTGAACACAGGTGGTTTTATTTTACTAATCTTGTTGCTGCCTAGTGCAGTTTCTGTTATTTCTAATGCCATTTATGCCAAAATGAATGCTTGTATAGTTCATTCTTTAGGGTGTCTGTGCTTGTTGAGGTCCATCCGGCGAATGAACCCAAACCAATATGTTCTGTAGTTGATAAAAAACACGTTAAAGTATTTCCATGGTCTGTGCTACCTGGTTCAAGCGTTCTACTGTTAGAAGTTGCTTCAGAAATGTCCTCTTATTGCCATTGGCTTTGTTGTTTTCACCTTGAAGAAGCAGGATCTTTCTTTGCCTCCAAAGCCACTTAAGAACATGCCAAATGATGAATGATCCAATTTATTAAAGCCTAGTAATAATTTGATACTTAGCGGAATGAGTAGAAGTGTTCATATGTTTTTATCAGATCTATTTTCACGAATATTAAGAAATATAATTTTTTAATCAATTTTTAAATTATATTTATTTTAAATATATTAAATTTTAGCACTTACATACTTAATTTTTTTATGGTAAATGAGAGATCTCATATTTTACTCTTTTAATTTTTAATCTTCATTTAAAAAAAATATAAATCAATTTCCATGTAAAAAAAAAATAAATTATACTAAGTTTTATAAACCTTAAATATTAAGAGATGTTAAGAGATGTTTTGATAAGTTTTTATTAAAATAAAATAAAATAAAATCTGTTTTGTAAGTTTTTTTTTAAAATAAAATAAAATAAAATAAGATTATAATAATTAATTTATATTTTATTATAATTTTAAAAAAATAAATAATAATTTAAAATAAATGAATAAAAATTATGGAAGAGGGAAATAACAAATTTAATTAATTAATTCCTTGAAAACCGACCTTATGGCCCATGCGATTCCACGCACTCCCTCCTCTTTACTACTCCTTTCTTTGCATTTATCGTCGCCCATTCTGATCCCTCCTGCATGCTTCAGTTTTGACCTACCTCAGTCGCCCCTCATCATCATTGGCTTTCTCTCTGTTATTCTATTGCGACGCTTCTAACTCTCTATTGCTCTGTTATGGTGCTTTTCTCTCTCTACTTCTCTATTATTGCCCTCACATTCAAGTTCTCAACCTTCACAATATTATTGATTTAATCAGAAAGGATTGAGATGTCAAAAGTAACTTTGGAGCTCGACTTTTTGAATACCCATTTTCTACCTGTTTTTTGCAGGTATTCAAAACGCTATTAGAAAGATCATTCTAGAGCTTCTCACTTGCCTTGGTTTTGCCAATTAGCAAACTCCGGAAATGTTGAATAGTTTGATGCAAAAAAGTCAATTTTGATGCTTTGGTGCTCCTAAAGAAGACAAATCACCATAATTTTTTTCTTATTTTTCAGTTGATTGATTTTGAATGAGATTTTTCTCGTACCGTGTGCTTGTTGATTTGGTTTTTGATATCAATCTGGATTTGCCATTTAACATTGGCTGGAGAGAGGGGAAGGGGTGGGATTGAGAGAGAGAGCAAAATATTCCTTCGACTTTATTGGCAAATTATGGAATTTTTGGACGTAATTAAAATGGACTTGTTAGATTTTAAAAAATAGAGACAGACGGACAAATCATAGAAACTAATCTAAAACACAACGCCTTTACTTTAGAGGTGAAGAAGATCGAGTTAACAAGATATCGTCCAATCCGAGCATTTGGCAAGGATGCAACTCCACATAAGACGACTAGGCAAACGTTAACAAAACAAAAAAAAAACTTCGAATTCCCATCAAATTTGCTTGGTTAATAATTTAATAAATGATTGTATGTATATCAATTGTTTCGTAGTATGAACTTGGTGTTAACTTCCAAGCTTTGGTAGAATTTTCGTTTGCTATCATCTCATGCGTTCAATTGGGACCCCTGTCCAGTCGGCAATTGATCAGCAATGCACTTAATAAGTCCGAGACCCGACGGAAAAGGAGATGGATATATGTGCAGATTCACATGGATGTTAATGACTTTGATTAGTTCGCGATGAGAGTTAATAGGGCTGATTTTCTAATTTATGGAGGTTGAGGTTACTTAAGGAGAACAAGAGCTTCTTGGATCTGGGATTGGTGAAAAAAAATGTCCCCAAAAATAGTTCATCTAGGGGTATTAATACTCTAACAATATTAGGACATTCTAACGTAAATCATTTCGGATTAGATGGTAACATGTCGTAGTAAGTGTGTCAGGCGGCTTATTAAAGGCGGGCAGTCAACTAATAAATATTGAGTCGCTTCGCTTATTCCCTGTCCACTACGAGCATCCTTCTTGTCAATCCTATTGCGCGCGTAATTATGACCCTAGGTAAACTCCGTGCGCTTTGAAGATGTAGGTCTGCTGGTTCTAAGCATGGGCGAGATTGGCTCGTCTTTTTAGGGCAGGGATAAAGCTAGAGGTGTTGGAAGATTGATCATACTATGTTGAATGGGCTTTTTATAGTTCGGTCGGACTGGAGTTTTAGTATTTATACACGTGTCATGATCTGAGTGGGATCTATTATTATTATGTTATCAGATACCTTTTCGCTTCTCCAAAGGTTATTTATAGCAGTTAGAGGAGCGAATTGTGTTTGGCACTTTTATTGCCAAGTGTGTACTCATTAACTCCTTTTGAGTTACGAGGAGTTGTCATAAGTATATGGGACACACACGCACGTCCTTCCAAAGGCGTCTTGATAGATGTTGTTGTTTGGATTACCAAAGAGCGATTTTTTGAATGCCCATAAATACTTTATTTTGAGTATTAAAATAGGTCTTCGTCTTCATTTTCTCACTTTCGCTACTTTTGCTGTTCTTGCTGTCTCTATTTGCTATTCTTAGAGTCCCTCTTGCTTTTCTCTTCTTTTTTCAGCTTTTCAAGTCTTAGGTATGCACTTCTCTTCCAATGGCTCATTTGTCGTTCCTTCGAGTTGAAAGAATCGTTTCTAGGGTAATCCCTTCCTCTTTCTGAAAAACTTTCTATCGATCCTTTCTTTCTATAGAGACTTACTATATTCGTGCTCTGAATCTAAATGAACAGATTGCCCTGTTGTAACAGCCCGGAAACCGAACTGCCACCGGCACTAGGATCCAGATCGACTTAAGGTCGCCGGGACCCGTAGTAAGCCTGCTATCTTGTCTGTATACCTGTGAAATCCCATACATGATCATACATTTTCTGTAAAAACATAAAACTTTTCTTTATTCCAAGGCTTAACCTGTGCATGCACTCTCTCTGTTCTATACTAATCCCTACTAGAGCTCCTCATGGCTCTAGGCGGATCACACTCATAATGTTAAGCCTGGTTTTGCTCATAAACATACAACAATATATGTAAACATAAACTGATCATGTGAAAAGAACAAGGGATTACAACTCTTATAGTCAAGCACCATTCTATACACTATACATAAACCTTATCTCTTTACATTTACATGTACATGTCCACACTAGCTATTACACAACTCTGTACTCTTCCTGTACCCTGCTGAGTTCTCTCTGATCTCTGAACCTGCACAACTGGAGTTAGGGGAGAGGGATGAGCTACGATAGCCCAGTGAGTAGAATAGGCAAATACAGGTGATAAAACATGCTCTCATGGAATGCAACACATAATCACATAACCTCGGCCGGACGGATCAAAACTCCCTCTATCTCATCTGGGGTACCTAAGTACCGTGTGCCTGGTCCCCGTAGGGCTGTTCCAGGTCTTTATGCCTGGTCCTCGTAAGGCTGTTCCAGGTCTTTCCTCTGAGGGCTAATGAATCCTCACGAAGTCCATGCCGTCTCACATAAGCAATGTACAAGGAGCAATGCCAAGTACAAGGATAAATGCAATGCATCATCTTTGTGTACACTAATGCACTCACCCTAGAGCATATTCATGATGCATGAAGCATGATAAAATATCAGTTCTCATATTAAAACATTAAGTTAAATTCCACTCACCTGTAGTTCTCTCTGAACTGACTCTGCAGGTTCTGACTCTGGACTCACTGCTGATGTCCCTGATTCCTCTGGTCCGTACCTACACAGGTGGACTCAAATGAGGGACTAAACTCACTCAAGAACATCTCTACGAAACTCCCCAAAACCCCTCTAAACAATCCTCAAACCATCACATAAAACATGCAAAGGAAAGCTGGATAGGGCACTTTCGGCGGCAGGTTCGGCGGCCGAAACCCCACTCCAGAGATGAAACTCATGCATGTTCGGCGGCACCTTCGGCGGCCGAAGGTCTCGTCCAGAGACGAAACTCACACACTTTCGGCGGCCGAACTCCCTCTTTCGGCGGCCGAAAGTCCCTTTCTAAACCGAAAGCCTAGCTTTCGGGGGCAACCTTTGGCAGCCGAACTGCCTCCACAAAGGGTTCGGCGGCCGAACCTTCCTTCGGCGGCCGAACCTGGTTTTGCCCGAAGGGCAGAACCCTGCTCTGTTTCATGCAAACTTTGCCCAAAAACCTACCAACAGGCACATCAACTACTCCCAACTAGCATATACACATATATATGCACAAAGGGGTCTAAAACTATCCTAAAACCCCAAACAAACATAGCACATAACACTTAAACATGCTGGAACACCACAAATCACCAAAAACCTCACCTAAACCTAAACATGCATACTACCCATACAAACTTCACAAAACCTTTCAAAATCATCAAAGAAGCTCAGGATCTTCACTTACCTCTTACAAAACTTGAGGATGAAGGATCCTAACGTGGAGATATGAAGAAAAACTCTTCCAAAGCTCCAGGCTTCAAAACTTGCTTCTTTTGCTCAAAACCTTCACAAGTCACCAAAACTTTTAAAACTCTTGAAAGATTTGATGAAAATCATAGAAAACATGAAAGTCAACGTAGGAGAGGCTGAAACTCACCTCTGGCTGCAAGTGGAGGAGAAATAACCTCCTTCCACCGACCCTTGGCCCTTTTATAGGTGGCTGGCCAGACCACCTTCGGCAGCCGAACGTGAAGCCGCAACCATGCCATGTTCGGCGGCCGAAAGTGACCTTCGGCGGCCGAACCTTTGCATTTCTCCCTTGTTGCTTTTCTTTCAAAACTCAAGTCTTTTAACACTTCAAAACATGAAAACAAGTGAAAATACCTTAAAAACATATGTATTACCCTTCTCGAGGGTTCCGACACCCGAGATTCCACTGGACTACAGGAATTCCGATGCCGGACTCGAGCCGGGTATTACATTCTCCCCCCCTTAAGAACATTCGTCCCCGAATGTCCCTAACACAACACAAACACATAGAAAAGGGGAAAAACTAACCTCAAAACAGATATGGGTATTGCTGGAGCATGGACTCCCGAGTCTCCCAAGTGCACTCTTCTAGGTTGTGGTGGTTCCACAGAACTTTCACCATTGGTATCTCCTTGTTTCTCAACTTTCTGATCTGGGTGTCAAGGATCCGCACTGGCTGCTCTACATAGGTGAGATCACTTAAGATTTCCACCTCAGGTTCACTAAGAACCTTCTCTGGATCTGACACAAATTTTCTCAACATAGAAACATGGAATACCGGGTGAATTCTTTCCATAGAAGCCGGTAAATCTAGCTTATACGATACAGGCCTGATCTTCTGCAAGATCTCAAAGGGACCAATGTACCGTGGGGCTAGTTTACCCTTCTTTCCAAACCGAACCACTCCCTTCATCGGAGACACCTTAAGCAATACCATATCCCCCTCCTGGAATTCTATCTGCTTCCTACGGATGTCTGCATAACTTTTCTGTCTGCTTACAGCTGTTCTGATCCGCTCTCTGATGATAGGCACTAACTTGCTGGTTATCTCAACTAACTCTGGCCCTGCAAGAGTTTTCTCTCCTACCTCTTCCCAGCAAACAGGTGTTCGGCACTTCCTCCCATACAAAGCTTCATAAGGGGCCATCCCTATGCTAGCATGATGGCTGTTGTTGTAGGCAAACTCCACCAGAGGTAGATGCTGCCTCCAAGAACCGCCAAAGTCTAACACACACATTCTCAGCATATCTTCAATGGTCTGGATGGTTCTCTCTGACTAACCGTCTGTCTGTGGATGGAAAGCAGTGCTGAAATCCAACCTTGTGCCCATTTCATTTTGCAGACTCCGCCAAAACCTGGAGGTGAACTGAGGTCCTCGATCTGATACGATCGACACTAGAACTCCATGCAACCTTACTACCTCGTCTACATACACCTGCGCCAATTTGTCTACAGAGTAGTTACTCCTGACTGGAATGAAGTGAGCAGATTTCGTGAGTCTATCCACAATCACCCATATGGAGTCTAGTCTGTGAGACGTCGCCGGTAAGCCCACTACAAAATCCATCGCTATATTTTCCCATTTCCATTCTGGAATCGGCAGTGGGTTAAGCATTCCAGCCGGCTTCTGGTGCTCTAACTTCACCCTCTGACATGTCTCGCAGGCTGACACGAACTGTGCCACTTCTCTCTTCATTGCTGGCCACCAATACACCTTTCTCAGATCTTGATACATCTTGGTGGCTCCCGGATGAATACTATACCGCGCATTATGAGCTTCCCTCATAATGTCTGCCTTCAAACTGCTATCATCTGGTACACATAACCTCTTACCGTGTCGAAGAAGCCCCTCACTATCAAATCTGAACTCTGTACTGTTGCCCGACTGAACAGTCCTGGCAATCTTCACTAACTCGGGGTCTTCGTGCTGTTTCAGAGCCACTTGCTCTAGAAACACTGGTGTCACTCTCATCTGTGCGATCAAAGCACCTGTACCAGATAACTGCAACTGTAACCCTTCTTCTACGAGCTTGTAGAAATCCTTCACCACCGGTCTTCTCTCTACTGCAATGTGGGATAAACTGCCAAGTGACTTTCGGCTTAAGGCATCAGCTACAACATTAGCCTTGCCCGGATGATACTGGATCTTACAATCGTAATCACTGAGCAATTCTACCCACCGTCTCTGCCTCAAGTTTAACTCTCTCTGACTTAAGATGTGCTGCAGGCTCTTATGATCCGTATAGATCTCACATTTTACCCCATAGAGGTAATGCCTCCACATCTTAAGTGCAAAGATAACAGCTGCCATCTCCAGATCGTGTGTCGGGTAATTCAGCTCGTGCTTCTTCAGCTGTCTAGAAGCATAAGCTATCACTCTATCATTCTGCATCAACACACAACCTAATCCCACTCGGGATGCATCACAGAACACTGTGAAATCTTCATCACTGTTCGGCAGAGCTAACACCGGTGCTGAAGTTAATCGTCTCTTCAACTCTGCAAAACTTTCCTCACATTCCTCTGACCACACAAACTTCTGATTCTTTCTGGTCAGTCTGGTCATAGGAGCAGCTATCTTCGAAAAGTCCTGAACAAACCTCCGATAGTAGCCTGCCAAACCCAGAAAACTCTTGATCTCGGTCACCGTAGTGGGTGTAGGCCAGTTGGCTACTGCCTCTACCTTTTTGGGATCTACTGCTATACCGTCCTCTGATATAACATGTCCCAAAAAGGAAATGCTCCTTAGCCAGAACTCGCACTTGGAGAACTTGGCATACAAGCCATGCTCTCTCAAGGTTTGCAACACTATCCGAAGATGCTGGGCATGGTCCTCTGCAGTCCTGGAGTACACCAAGATATCATCAATAAAGACGATCACAAAACGATCCAAGTATTCCCTGAAAACCCTGTTCATGAGATCCATGAATGCTGCAGGGGCGTTAGTCAACCCGAACGGCATCACAAGGAACTCATAATGCCCATATCTGGTTCGGAAAGCAGTCTTGGATACATCTCCTTCCCTGATCTTCAACTGGTGGTATCCGGATCTCAGATCTATTTTCGAAAAACAACCTGCTCCTGCCAGCTGGTCGAATAGATCATCGATCCTGGGTAAAGGATACTTGTTTTTAATAGTGACTTTGTTCAACTGTCTGTAGTCGACACAAAGTCTAAGAGGTCCATCCTTCTTTCTGACAAATAATACTGGAGCACCCCAGGGTGAGGTACTCGGGCGGATGAAACCCTTAGCTACCAAATCCTGTAACTGTTCTTTCAACTCTCGTAACTCTGCTGGTGCCATCCTGTAGGGAGGAATAGAGATCGGTCTGGCACTGGGCATCAACTCAATCTCGAACTCTATTTCCCTATCCGGTGGTAGCCCTGGAAGCTCTTCAGGAAACAAATCTGGGAAGTCTCTAACAACTGGTACTGAGGATGGTTCCCTAATCTGACTGTCTAGCTCTCTCACATAAGCTAGGAACCCCTGACACCCCTTCCTTAACATTCTACGAGCCTGGAGGGCTGATATCAAACCCCTAGGTGTCCCTCTCCTGTCTCCTCTGAAGACACACTCTGACCCATCCTGATCTCTGACACTGACTACTTTGTCTCTACAGTTCAGGGTAGCATCATACGTAGATAACCAGTCCATCCCTAGAATGACATCAAAATCTGTCAACTCTAGAACCACCAGGTCAGCTGGAAGGTATCTACTCTCTATGCACACTGGACTGAACCGACAGACTGACTCTGCCAAAGATGGATCACATTTGGGTCCACTGACCCATAGAGGACACTCTAACTCAGACACTATCAGACCCAACCTCTCTGCAGCTCTAGAAGAAATGAAAGAGTGAGAAGCACCGGGGTCCATTAAAGCATACACCTCTGAACACCCAATGATGAGATTACCTGACACCACCGTGTTCGACGTGTCTGCCTCCTGCTGAGTCAGGGTGAAAATCCGTGCTGGGGCTGACGGCCCTGCACCTCGGGAACCCATCCCTGATGAAGAGGCTACCCCTCTTCCTCTTCCTCTGCCACTGCTTGGTGGTACGGCTGACGCTACTGGCTGTACTACACTGCCCGCACTCATCTGCTGGGATGGTGCAACCAAAGTCGCCTGAGGACATTCTCGTGCATAATGTCCCTCCTGCCCACATCTATAGCAGGCTGTGGATCCCAACTGACAAGCTCCTCTATGCTGTTTGCCACACCTCTTGCACACTGGAAAATCTGCGCCAGAACTGGAGCCACTACTCATTCCCAGACCCGACTTAAGCCTGTTCCAGAACTTGCCTCTCTTTCCTCTGAATTTCTCCCATCTCTTCTTACTTGCACTTACTGTACCCTGTGAGGAGGAACCTGGTTTAACACCAGAAGACTGTGCCTTAACTACACCTTGACTTATGGCACTGGCCTCCATCTTTCTAGCAGCATCCACAATAGAGTGGAAACTTTCCTTCTCCGCATGAAGAATCAAAGAGAAATACCTGGGATGAAGCCTTGTGGCATATCTCTTTGCCTTCTTCTGATCTGTATCATATGCCTGACCGACATATGGCAACAATTCCAGGAATATCTGTATATTCATCAACGCTCATCTCCTCCGTCTGTCGCAACTGCTCAAACTCCACAACCTTTAGTTCCCTGGAACTGTCAGGAAAAGCCCATCCAGTAAATTCGTTGGCGAACTCTTCCCATGTCATACTCTCAAGTCTCGGGTCCACATAGTTCTTGAACCATTCTCTAGCTTTCTTACACTTTAACGTGAACCCTGCCATCTCAATGGCTCTACCGTCATCAGCTCCCAACTCACTTGTTATCATTCTAACTGCACTGAGATACTCAAAGGGATCATCTCCTGTATTGAATTTCGGAGCATCCAACTTTAAGTACTCGGTCATCTTCACCTTACTTCCCCCTGAAGAACTGGGTTGCTGTGCTTCCACAACAGGGGCTACTGGTTCAGGAGGTGGTGGTGGAGGAACTGATTCCCTCACTTCAGGCTGTACTGGACTTGGATAAACAGGTGGGGGTGGATACATGTGATATGGTGGATAAAAAGAAGGATAGGGCATATAGGGCATGTAGGGTGGATATGGGGCAAAACTGGAGTAATCCGACGTGCCTCCCATCGGATACTCTGGGCCCTGTGGAAAGGGTGGATAGCCAAACCCCGAGGCCTGCATGCCTCCTTGGGACTCCCCCATACCTTCTTCTGACCTTCCTACACCCATGCTTACCTCTCTACTCTGATCCTCTTCCATCACACCTCTTTCTTCTACTGACCTTCCCTCTCTGCTTACTCCTCTCCTGCTCTCGTCAGAAGACCTTCTCGGGTCTCGTGATGTTCCTTCCCTGCTTGACCTGTGCGATCTTGCCCTTGGCAAGGCAGGTGGACGAGCAGCTGTACCCTCACTTACAGGTGGGACTCCAGTCAATCTCGCGGATCGACGAGTTCCTCGCATCGTCACTCTCTGGAAAACAAGAAATCACATAACACATCAGCAACACATCGAAAACATGCACATACATAACTCAGGGCATTGCACATCAGCATAACATCCTATCCTCGTGGACATGTTTTTCCTATGGTGCTTGACCTACTACACCTCTCTATGAGCCCAACTCTCTCTCTATAGGTCCGACCATGTGAACCTAGGGCTCTGATACCAATCTGTAACAGCCCGGAAACCGAACTGCCACCGGCACTAGGATCCAGATCGACTTAAGGTCGCCGGGACCCGTAGTAAGCCTGCTATCTTGTCTGTATACCTGTGAAATCCCATACATGATCATACATTTTCTGTAAAAACATAAAACTTTTCTTTATTCCAAGGCTTAACCTGTGCATGCACTCTCTCTGTTCTATACTAATCCCTACTAGAGCTCCTCATGGCTCTAGGCGGATCACACTCATAATGTTAAGCCTGGTTTTGCTCATAAACATACAACAATATATGTAAACATAAACTGATCATGTGAAAAGAACAAGGGATTACAACTCTTATAGTCAAGCACCATTCTATACACTATACATAAACCTTATCTCTTTACATTTACATGTACATGTCCACACTAGCTATTACACAACTCTGTACTCTTCCTGTACCCTGCTGAGTTCTCTCTGATCTCTGAACCTGCACAACTGGAGTTAGGGGAGAGGGATGAGCTACGATAGCCCAGTGAGTAGAATAGGCAAATACAGGTGATAAAACATGCTCTCATGGAATGCAACACATAATCACATAACCTCGGCCGGACGGATCAAAACTCCCTCTATCTCATCTGGGGTACCTAAGTACCGTGTGCCTGGTCCCCGTAGGGCTGTTCCAGGTCTTTATGCCTGGTCCTCGTAAGGCTGTTCCAGGTCTTTCCTCTGAGGGCTAATGAATCCTCACGAAGTCCATGCCGTCTCACATAAGCAATGTACAAGGAGCAATGCCAAGTACAAGGATAAATGCAATGCATCATCTTTGTGTACACTAATGCACTCACCCTAGAGCATATTCATGATGCATGAAGCATGATAAAATATCAGTTCTCATATTAAAACATTAAGTTAAATTCCACTCACCTGTAGTTCTCTCTGAACTGACTCTGCAGGTTCTGACTCTGGACTCACTGCTGATGTCCCTGATTCCTCTGGTCCGTACCTACACAGGTGGACTCAAATGAGGGACTAAACTCACTCAAGAACATCTCTACGAAACTCCCCAAAACCCCTCTAAACAATCCTCAAACCATCACATAAAACATGCAAAGGAAAGCTGGATAGGGCACTTTCGGCGGCAGGTTCGGCGGCCGAAACCCCACTCCAGAGACGAAACTCATGCATGTTCGGCGGCACCTTCGGCGGCCGAAGGTCTCGTCCAGAGACGAAACTCACACACTTTCGGCGGCCGAACTCCCTCTTTCGGCGGCCGAAAGTCCCTTTCTAAACCGAAAGCCTAGCTTTCGGGGGCAACCTTTGGCAGCCGAACTGCCTCCACAAAGGGTTCGGCGGCCGAACCTTCCTTCGGCGGCCGAACCTGGTTTTGCCCGAAGGGCAGAACCCTGCTCTGTTTCATGCAAACTTTGCCCAAAAACCTACCAACAGGCACATCAACTACTCCCAACTAGCATATACACATATATATGCACAAAGGGGTCTAAAACTATCCTAAAACCCCAAACAAACATAGCACATAACACTTAAACATGCTGGAACACCACAAATCACCAAAAACCTCACCTAAACCTAAACATGCATACTACCCATACAAACTTCACAAAACCTTTCAAAATCATCAAAGAAGCTCAGGATCTTCACTTACCTCTTACAAAACTTGAGGATGGAGGATCCTAACGTGGAGATATGAAGAAAAACTCTTCCAAAGCTCCAGGCTTCAAAACTTGCTTCTTTTGCTCAAAACCTTCACAAGTCACCAAAACTTTTAAAACTCTTGAAAGATTTGATGAAAATCATAGAAAACATGAAAGTCAACGTAGGAGAGGCTGAAACTCACCTCTGGCTGCAAGTGGAGGAGAAATAACCTCCTTCCACCGACCCTTGGCCCTTTTATAGGTGGCTGGCCAGACCACCTTCGGCAGCCGAACGTGAAGCCGCAACCATGCCATGTTCGGCGGCCGAAAGTGACCTTCGGCGGCCGAACCTTTGCATTTCTCCCTTGTTGCTTTTCTTTCAAAACTCAAGTCTTTTAACACTTCAAAACATGAAAACAAGTGAAAATACCTTAAAAACATATGTATTACCCTTCTCGAGGGTTCCGACACCCGAGATTCCACTGGACTACAGGAATTCCGATGCCGGACTCGAGCCGGGTATTACACCTGTTCTCTTTGCCTCCTCCCCCGATCTGGTTAACGCCTAATAAGAGAGGAGGCTTGTGTTTTATTTGAAACAGATTGATTACGACCTTTCTTTTTTCTTTTCTAGGTTTGTTCACTCTTTTTAGATTTTTCTGAGTCACTTCTATAATGTTGACCCCAAATTTCATGCTGTTCATAAGTGCCTTTGAGGCAATGTGCCGAGGTTGGGCCTTTGCTCCTTCTTTGAGTCTGTCCAGAGCCTTTTTTTAAGATTTTAAAGGCTAATAATGGATTTTTAAGTTTTTGTGGTAGGAATAGCCTGGCCATTTTCACTGGTCACAAGGATTCTATTAAGCACTGGGTAGATAGTTTTGCTATAATCGAAAGCTAAGGGGAGCTTTGACTTTGACCTCTTTTGATAAGTTTTTCTATTTTATTTCTCAGCTAATAATAGTTAGTTGTGTCGTGACCATTAGTCTTATGAAACTGACAATACTGGTTGTGGTCTTTGGTTTTGGGATCCAACCGTAAAGGTTGTGGCCATGTGATTAGGTTCTTATTTTGCACGGCAACTAAAACTTCTGCCACAGAGACATTCAAAGGGGGTAATGTCTCTATGGGGAGGGGGCCTAGGTCAGCGGTCAACTTCCCTATCATCTCGATATCTGTTTAGAGCCCCAGCACTCCATTCAGGCCTTCGATCTACTTGTTCTCTTCTTCGATCCTCTGGCCAACCTTTAGTTTGGTCTTTCTCTCGGGATTCTTTAGCAAATCGACTAGTCATGAGAGCATCGTCCTGCTTGATATATTTCTTCGTCGCTGCATTAGCTCGGCTAACGTAGTTGGTGGTTTTCTGCTTAAGGATCCAAAGAACTCCGCAGAGATAGTCCCCTTCTGCATTGCTTTTACCGCCCTGAGTTCATCTAGGTTAGGAATCTGGAGCACTTTTGCATTAAAATGAGCCACGTACTCACGCAAGGTTTCATCTTTCTTTTGCTTGATTATCTCCAAATAACTAGTTTTCCTTTGAGTCTGGACGCTGGCTATAAAACTTTTCATAAATGAACTAGCTAGGTCATGAAAAGTTATGATGCTTTCCACTTCTAGGTTATTGAACCATGTCAGGGCAGCACTAGTAAGAGTGGTGGGGAATACTTTACAAAGTAAGATATTAAAATGAGTTTATAGCTCCATGAAAGTCTTATAGTTGATCACATAGTCCTTGGGGTTGCTTGTGCCGGTATATGCTCCCATAGTTGGCATTTGAAACTTCTTAGGGATGGTCTCTTTCTGAATATGAGCTACAAATAGGGAGGTTGTTTTTAACCTCGTGTGAGTTCCTGTTTGGTTTTTTAGCTCCGAACAATTCTCCTTTGAGAGAATAGTTCTCCTTTCAGCTTCTCAACTACCCCTCATCTTTTGTGTTGGTTCTTCCACTAGTCATGGGAGCTTTCGAATTAGTGCCCTCTTCTTCACTTTCTAATTTGTACCTCTTCGGCACGTCGACATCCTCTTCTATTAGGCTTCTCATTGTGCGGCTCCTAAATTTAGCCAGAGGCTCCCTAGTAGATTCACCTTCTCTCTTTTTTCGAGTTAAGTGTATTACGGTATCATGGTCATAATTTTCGATCTCTAGGACAAAGGTTGGTGTACGTATTTGGCTGGCGGTCGTGATGAGTGTTGGACTCACAGTCATGAGTGGAGTGAGACCCCTTTATTGCATTATTTGATTTATCTACATCATCATTTACTGCAGCTACATGGACATTGCTTGCAAGTCTTGGTTTGATATTTGTGCTTGTGGGGCAGTGTTTGCTGGAGTAAGGTTACTGGTGGAAGGTGTATTAGGCAATATTTGAGTGGGGGAAATGGGAACAACGTCATGGGAAAACTCTGAGGATTTGGTATTTCAGGAGTTGAATTTCATTTCCAACGGGTGTTGACAGATTATTTTCTTGATTAGCCACGTTGGATCACAATGGATTTTTATTCGCAATACTTTAGTTGATTGAATAATCTTTTTTCGTTTCCCATAGACGGCGCCAATTGATAAATTTGAGACCCGACGAAAAAGAAAATGAATACACGTGCACGGGAGTCCAGGAGTATTAATACCCTAACCATATTAGGACGTTTTAACAGAAGTATTTTCGAATTGGATGATGACATATCATAGCAAGTGTGTCAAGTGGCTCATTAAAGGTAGGTAGTCGACTAATAAATGATGAGTCGCTTCGCCTATTCTTTGTCCATCACGCATGTCTTTTCTATCAGTCCTATTACGCATGTAATTATGGCCCTAGAAAAATTCTATACGTTTTGAAGTGTAATGTACTGATTCCGAACACAAGCGAGATTGGCTCATCGTTTTCAGGCAGAAATACAGCTAGAGATGTTGAAAGATTGATCATACTATATTAAATTGACTTTTTATAATCGGATCGGACCGGGGTTCTTGTATTTGTACATCGGGATCCATCGTTATCAGCATTCCCAATATACTTTTGATTTGCAGTGGCCCAACCTGATCTAAGTTACAAATACTACCCGGTTGCATAAGTCCAAGCCAACTTTAGTCTTGACTGTCTATCCTTTAGCCCTTTCTCATGGTAATAGTTTTATGACTAAAATTCTTACCTGTACATTGAATGGTTAGGTCAATTGGAGAATAAAAAAAAATTGCTAAAATATTATTTAAATGTTTTAATTTTTGGATTTACTATCTCAACTTTTGTGTTGATTTGGTGCAATTGTAATTTAACTTAAATCAAGATTTAGAATTGAAATTTTGCGCACATGGCATGTTATTTAAAATTTCATACTCTTCAAAAGGAAAAGTGAAGTAAACTTTTTAGACATTGAATGTTGTATGTATAAAATTTTAATTTTAGAACTTAGATAATAGTTGCAATTATTTAAAAAATTTGGAATAATAAATTTAGAATTAATTAAAATTATTGAATTAAATGTGAAAGTACAGAGATATTAGAATGCTTTAATTTCTTATGAGTCAAATGGATAAATATAAAATACAAGGTATCTGATGTGCTTGGCATTTCTCAATGTGAAGAGAGCCATAAGCGTTAGATTATCAATACTGCTCATTGGTTTGCATGGTAGGTCAAATTTTTTCCTCTTGGAAAATTGTTTAATCCAGAATGCGCAACTCTAGGATAGATCTTACTTCCTACTAACCAAGGCAACAAAATAATGCCATTTACAAAACATGCAGAAGATGATCACGTCTAATATTCTATTCTACAGTGCATATCATAGTCAAATATGCGGAGATTGTGCTCAAAATTCAGCCTTTCGGCCCTTGTTTCGGCAAGGCAGTTCAATGTTCTTACAAAGAAACAAACGCCAATCAATTCATTTCAGACTTCTTTTCCTTGACGTACGCAAGTCGACTAACACGTGCTTTGATCTTGGACATCTTAAATCCCCAAGTACAATCCTAATGGAGCCCATGTGAACCAGAAATTATATTATAAAATGATGATACAACTAGAATTTTTTAATTGGTACAACAGTAAATATATGAAAAAAAATAAAACAATGAACTTTATTTATTTATCTTTAAAATCTCTCCATAAATACTTGGTCTTCATTCTACAATTTGAAAGCTTTTGACTTGTAAGTTCAGACTTTGGATCACAGTCACTAAATTCTACAAACTACTCTTATCATGCACACTTCCTTGAATTTCAAGGAAACTAAACTTATAAAACCTACTCCTTTGAAAAGGCTATAGGGCTAGTTCAACTAGTAGTATAATCTCCTCCTATTGCACGAGTGAATTTTATATATAGTCAAAAGAAAGATAATGATGAGAGACATGATGTCCTTGACAAGGTAGGCTTGAATTGATTAAAGCTTTAAACCTATGACCTTGCCTTTGCTTAATCAATGAAGGTGGCTGAGTTGTGACCTAGCACCACATACCCATTAGCTATTATAAGACTCTACTTGTAGAACACCCATTTGATTCCATGTTCTTCTCTTTCTCTAGGTGTTAACCTACCAAAATAATGGCGGCATTGTTAGAGTAATCATACTCCCATCTTTTAGATATTATAAATGTGTCCACTAAATGGAAGGAGCATTTGCCTTAATTCCTTTGATTTAATATACTAATTAAGGTCATGATTAATAGGGTATTGCAGGGGACCAATGACCAACTTAATTCCCTTATGTGTGTGTTGTAGTTTGTTCCACTATGCAAAACAAAGTACAACCTTTACCCTAGATTATTTTTTAATCTTGATTTTTTTGTCCCTTAGTATTTTTTTTACATTTTAATAATATATAAATTAACGATTATAATTATATTTAATTTTATCTTATTTTTAAAAAATTTTTAAAATCCCTTTTAATATTTAATAAAATTTAATATCTTTAAAATAAGTGTAATTGAAAATTCAATAAAAAATTATTTAAGTAAATAAAATTTATAAAATTAAAAGTATATTGATTAATAACAATTCTATTCTATTTGTATATAGAATTGGTGAATCTTGCGTTTTCATATTAAAATGTTAATTTTATCATAATACAATAAAATTTATATATTTAATTTTTTAAATTAAATAAATATAAACAATTTCATGACAAATCATCCATAAGTCAATTTGAGACTATAATTATTTAATTGTTTACATTGTTGCATGTAAAAAAAATAGAAAATTAAAATTTTAAATTAATTGAATTCGTTAAAATAATTTAATTATAATCAAATTACTCAAATTTTATATACTGAATATATAATTTTGAGGGACCCAGGCCATGATCAAGTTTGATCTTTGATGAATGACGGACACGTCATAGCTCTTACGTGTCAAAAACCTTATTATTAATAAAGAAAAGTGAGATTAGAGATTTGACCGAAATAAGCAAACTTGCAATTTGTGGGAGAAAGGAAAGCTCCTTTTTGCTCAAGCTAAACTAAAATAATTAAAAAATTATTTTTTTAAAATATCAGAAATAATATTATAATTATAATTATTATAAAACGGAAAGAATATTAACATGTGATAAATAATATCAATATCATAATTATTAATTTAGACATTAAATTTAATTAAATTATTTTTAACTATTTAGAATAAAAATTATTAAATCGTTTATTAATTATTATTTATTAAGTTATTAGGCATTCTAATGAGCTTAACTGTTCTATAAATTTTGCATTTGTAGCCCTTCGATTGTAATTTCCTTGCTAGTAAAATTGTGAGAGGTGAAGGTAATTTAATAATATTTTTTATTATTTTATTTGAAAATAATATTTTCAATTAAAAAATTAGTGATTATCAATTGAGAATTATCCTTAATAGTAGGAAATAGGAATTGCAAGTGGGAAAGTGTTGGAAAGCAAAGCAGTCAAAAGATGTGGAGATTCCAACGGCCAAAACCGAAAAAATAAAAAGCACAATCCACGTGGGAAACGCATTACAAAACCACATACGTAAGAGCGCACAAATCGATTAATTAATTAATCTAATACAAAGTTTTGAAAAAACGAATGGAGAGAGACGGCCAATCAGTGTCTTAGAATCTTGTAGTGGGACCTACAAAGAAGAAATACATTTTCTCAAATCGAAATCCAGTACGTGTCATGTCAGAACACGTGGAACGTGTGAATCCTTAAGGGAAAGCAAGGGTTGGTGACGTGGCAATTACTTTTCATAGGATTTGGATCCTCTTTAAAGTAAAAACACAAGTGCTTATTACCCACGACGTAAGGCTAATTTCTCGTCTTGCCCTTTTGTCTCCCCACTCTGCCTCTTTAATTCTTCTTTTTTATCAAAATAATTATAACTTTTTTTAAGAAAAATAATATGGCTTTTCTCATCTTGGACATTGAATTTAAAATTACTAAAAAATAGTGTGGTAATTTATTTTCCCTTCTTACAAAAAAAGAATAGTCATACATAGTAGAAGGTAATAATTTGAACAGTAGATATATCTTAAAAATGCAATAATGGAAGAGATTTTGATGCAATTGGATAAAAACCCAGTTGAAATAAGAGGGGTAGGTGGTGGATATGGACAATTGTGAACAAATAAATAGTATTTTCTTTTCTGGGGTGTGTCATCTTTGGTCTGGTATTTTAGGATCAACAAGGATCTGAAAGTGGGATCCACTTCCATTGTTTTGTCTAAATCACAAGATCACAAATTGTTGAATAGCAACCTGTACATATTCATGTTTCCATAAAGTGTAAAAATAGTCAAGTCCAATCTTTTTAATCCAAACATGTCCACATGCCAATGCCATCCCCTATAAATTTGCTGCACATTACTCATCAGTCAACACCACCATATTGCTAACCTCAAGAATAATATTAATTTAATTTTTCTATATTAATGTAAAGAGGAGGAATCATCCTAGAAACTTACTTAATATTAAATTTTAAAGAAAAATTAGTCAAGAAAAGCACCTAATATTATAAAGAAAAAGTGGGTTTTTGATTATATCTTTTTTCTATATGTTAATGAGGTCCTCTCTTTTCCACTATTGTTTTTTTCTTCAATAAAATCATAGTGGAAACAATGATTTCTGTTGTTCTAATTGGTATGCTTCAAATTCATTTGAGATCAAATTTTGGATTTATTGCTGTCAATTCAATGATTTGGAGAACAACTTTTTCTTCTATTAATCAATTCTTTCTCAATTTAGATTCAAGTTAAATCTTGATGTGTTCTTTTCTTCCTTTGTTATCAGTTGCTCATTTCATACATTCAGTCTAACTAAACTCCACATTTCTAGCATATCCACTTACTTCAATGATTTTGCAGCCATTGATTTGTGGAAAACTTGGATCCTATATTAAATTTCTGCCCACTTCTGCTTTGGAAATTAATTACAAAAAGAAAAAAGAGTAATGAATTTACAGTAACTTCACATGGTGTACCAAGGTTAATATAACTAAAATTGACCAGGTCAGCCCCATGAACATTCATGACTTTTCAAAATTAAATAATTTCTTCTGATATAAGATAATGATACCCTTTTCTTCCTCTCGTAAAACTAAACAAGAATCTATTCATATAATTGCTTCTCCTTTGTCTCTTCTCCTTGCTTACTGCCATATTTACAGCAATCCTTCACATGTGAGCCATTTTTATACCTTGAATATTTTCATCTTCTCTTGTATCCTTGCTTTCCTTTTACTCATTCTGCTTCAAGACTGAGATAGATGTAACAGTTTGCAGGTTTGCAGAAAATAGATTCTTGAGGGTTGTGATTGGAATACAGAAAATGTTATTGCAGAGAACTTTCTGGGTGGTTCTTGTATTCATCACAGGACTTGCTGCTGCTAATGTGCATCCTGTGGAAAGTAGACCACATCGGATTCTTTTGGATACAGATGTTGATACTGATGATTTTTTTGCTCTTTTGTACATGTTGAAGCTTAACAGATCAGAATTTGAGTTGGAGGTCAGAAATTTTACAGTTTTGAATCATGATTGTCCATTGCAAAAAAGATTCAGTGACTCTAGTTATCATCTTTGGCACAGGCAATTACTATCAATGCAAATGCATGGACTGATGCAGGGCATGCCGTGAACCAAATCTATGACATTCTTTACATGATGGGCCGGGACGATATAGCAGTTGGAGTGGGAGGCGAGGGTGGAATACTAGAAGATGGTACTATGCTCCCAAATGTTGGTGGATATCTTCCATTAATTGAGCAGGTGAGTTCAAGCTAGCATCCTCTTTCAATTTAAGAAGAAGAAGAGGAGGAAGAAAGTTGCATGCTTGATTACTAACATGTTGCCAATGAGGAATTTTATTGATATCTATGGATATTGAATAGGGAAATTCAACAGCAGGAGGCTGCAGATACAGACAAGCTATTCCTGTAGGTCTTGGAGGAAAGCTAGACATTGATTCCAACTATGGCCTAAGGAAAGGTTTCCTACCGCAGGTATGAAACTGGAGATATCTTGTGTCATGTTCTTGGTTCATATCAGAATTTTCTGGGGAACGAAACCAGGAACTTTCTGGTTCTGCAATATGTTTGTCTGAGATGTATTGATGAGTACCCAAATCAGTCTTAATTAAAGTTTTGCTTTGACAGACTGATTCAGATGCTCATCATTTGAACTGTCATTGAACTATATGAATATTCATACCCCAGGAAAATAGTTGAATCACTTGGTCAATTGATTAGGATATTCTTGAAGTCCTCTGTGTTATAATATTTACAAGAAGCTCACAGATTCTGTTCATAAACCAGGGCAGCAGGAAATATTCGCCTCTTCGACAACCTACTACCCAGCAAGTGCTGATAGATAAAATATCTGCAGGTCCTATTGCTGTGATCATAATAGGGGCTCATACAAACTTTGCCATTTTTCTTATGAACAATCCACACCTGAAGAAGAATATTAAGCATATATATATAATGGGAGGTGGCGTGAGGTCTCGAAACCCAACCGGCTGTTGCACACAAAACTCCGGCTCATCTTGCCAGCCAAGACAGTGTGGTGACCATGGAAATCTGTTCACAGACTACACTAGCAATCCTTACGCGGAGTTTAACATCTTCGGAGATCCTTTTGCTGCATATCAGGCAAGCAACACATTGAAACTATCTAGGAAACTATGATCCTTGGCAAGTTTATCCAATTATGAACACCAAAGATTGCCTGCAAAAGGCAGTGACATCAATGCTTTTATTTTCAGGTGATCCATTCTGGAATACCAGTCACCCTGGTGCCCCTGGATGCAACAAACACAATTCCTATAAATGAGGATTTTTTTAAGACATTTGAGAACAGCCAGCATACATATGAGGCACAATATTGCTTCCAATCCTTGAAAATGGCTCGTGATACTTGGTTTGATGACCAATTTTATACGGTATTTTCTTTAAGATGCTTCTTTGTCTCATTGTCTTATGTAAGTTCTATTCTCAAAAGTATAATCTAGTAAACATCTTGCAGAGCTATTTCATGTGGGATTCATTTACATCTGGTGTAGCAGTTTCTAGCCTGCGTAATTTGCATAACCAAAATGAAGAAAATGAGTTTGCTGAAATGGAATATATGAACATAACTGTAGTCACTTCAAATGAACCTTATGGAATATATGATAGTTCAAATCCATTCTTTGATGGCCGTAGAGTTCCAAAGTTCAATCTAAAGAAAGGTGGAGTTCACAGTGGACATGTTCAGACAGGCCTCCGAGATCCATTCTGCATTGTACAGAATGGGAAGGGAAGATGCCAGGTGACTAATTAAAACATAGACCTCTAAATGCTTGTTTTCTTTGAGCTTGTTAAGGTTGTAGTATGAAGATTTACCTGATGTTTTACATTCTTAAAAATTTTCATATATCTTGAACCTTTTGTTCCACATAATGATGACAGGATGGCTTCACAAAGGAGGTGACAGGTGCAGAGGGGGTAAGAGTTCTCGTCGCCACGAGAGCAAAACCTAATCCAGACACTAGTAGTGAACTTGACAGAGCATATTTCAAGAGTTTCTTGGATGTAAGTTCATTAAGTTAACAACTGCTTTTAGTTATTGGATGCTTGATGTGCTGAGAAGTGAGAAACTGATGAACTTCTTTATGCAGGTTCTAAATCACCCTCAACAAACTGGGAGGTTCAATTTTACAACACAATTTCCAAATTACAAAGAAGTTTATTACAAACCAGATTTCGGAAGCAAGAAACAGGGAAAACCTGTTGTGTTTGACATGGATATGAGTGCTGGAGATTTTGTAGCTCTCTTCTACCTTCTTAAATTACCTGTAGAAGTGATTAACCTCAAGGTAAATGTGTATCTCATTTTCTAGCTAAAATTAGAAGCATAACATAATTTGGAAACCAAGCTATTCTGCCTCGTTGACAGGACAAAAAATTAATTGAATTTGCAACCTGCTGCTATTTTCCTCCAGGCCATCATTGTAAGTCCAACCGGCTGGGCGAATGCTGCAACTATAGACTTAGTTTATGATTTACTGCATATGATGGGTCGTGATGATATTCCAGTTGGTCTTGGAGATGTATTTGCTGTCAACCAGTCTGATCCAATCTTCTCAGCTGTTGGAGACTGCAGGTATGTTAAGGCCATTCCACATGGAAGTGGTGGATTTTTGGATTCAGACACCCTATATGGACTTGCACGAAATCTGCCACGAAGCCCCAGAAGGTACAATTGTATTGTTGGTGATATTCTGTTTTCTGCTTGAACAGTCTAGGGCTCAAATTTGTTTTCTCTTACAAAGGTATACTGCAGAAAACTCAGTAAAATTTGGAGCCCCTCGTGACACGGACCATCCACAGCTTAGACAGCCTTTAACACTTGAAATTTGGGATTCCATAGTGGAAAAATTGGAACCAGGATCTAAGATTAGCATATTGACCAATGGACCATTGACTAATTTAGCAAAGATTATCCAGTCAAGGAAAAATGCAAGCTCTGCGATTCAGGTCAGTGGACTTGTCAATTCAGAAATAGCTGTTAAGACCTCCTGGAAACATATTATCTTCAAAATGTCCACAGTTAGCTACATTGCAGTGAATTTAATATAACACATTAAATTCGTCTTGAATTTCATTGCAGGATGTGTATGTTGTTGGAGGACACATTAGCAGCAGCAATTTGGACAAGGGAAATGTGTTGACCATCCATTCTAATGAATATACAGAAATGAACATGTTTCTTGACCCCTTGGCTGCAAAGACAGTTTTTGAGTCACCCCTAAACATCATACTCATTCCAATCAACGCCCAACGCAAAACAAATTCATTTTCCAAGATCCTGCAAAAGTTAAGGAAGACAAACAGGACACCAGAGGCATCGTTTGCCCTCCGTTTGCTGTCAAGGCTTTACCGGTTGCAACAAACTCATCACAGATACAATCACATGGTAAAGTAAATAAATAAATATGGCAACTAAACTAAGTTCTGTTAGTAACATGTCTTATCATCAATGAATATCTTGATTCTTGGCTTTTCCTGCTTGCTGCTTTTCCTGCTATTACAGAATGATGTTATTCTGCAGGACACATTCTTGGGGGAAATTCTTGGTGCAGTAGTCTTGGCTGGGGACTCCTTGCTGAATCCAATCTCGCGAATGAAGCCCATTAAGGTCCTGGCTGAAGGTGTTGAATCCAAAGATGGACAAATTGTGGTGGATGAAAAACAAGGAAAATTAGTGAAAATATTGGAAAGTGTAGACCCTGTAGCATATTATGATCTTTTTGCAAAGCAATTGGGAGTTAAGAAGCAATCTGCAGTCATAGGAAGCTTTGAGGAGCAGAGGAGAATGTGGAGTTTACAACCAAGTTCTAGCAATCATAATAATGGATTAAACTAATTATTCTTACAACAGGAAGTTACTTGTTTTCTCCAGAATGTACAGAAGTTTCGTTCTTGGCAATAGAAACTTTCAAGGGACTGAAATATCATCTAGAAAGCACTGACTGTACTTTGTGTTTAGCTCTATGAAAGAAAAAGGATAGCTTAGGAAACATGAACACATACCGTTGAAAAGTTGCTTCTGTCTTTCTCTTGTTGGAGGTAAATTGTTTGTAATCCCACAGTTCAACGTTAGAAATGTACGACCTGTAAACACTGAAAAAATATGAAGATGTCCATGAATGGCCTGATTTTTGTTTAATGCAGAAAGATCTTCAGCTAAAAATTTCTCATATCCCAGTTCTAGCAACATAGGACATAACTGTCTAAAACAGTATTGAAGTGTTAACTCTTTCTTTACCTAAGATTTTAGCAATTTCTTACCTCATAAATGTATTTTCAACATCAGTAATAAAGAAAAGAAGAAAAGTTGAGTTCCAGATTGTTCTTTTTCCCATTTCTTTTTCAATAGGCATGAATCAGTAATAAAAACCAGAATCTGTTGACTCATAATGTGCCAGTTCCAAGCTAGCATGAGTCTTTAAACTGTCAGCTGGCAGTTGGGGTGGTTCAGACCAAGGTTTCCAAATTTTCAACGTTAACTATTAAAAGTGAAAGAAATGCTGTAATGGAAACTATCCAATATTTGATTCAAGCCATCTCAATAAAGCAACAGTTTTCTTTCAATTCCAGTCATCAAGAAGGCAAAAGAAAACATGCAACTGTAGATTTCTTAATCAAACATCATTGTTAATTTACTAAAGTTTTCCGAGTCAAAGATGCTTCTTAGATTTGTTTAGATTAACACTAATCAATAATTAACACTTTAATTACTTTTCCTTTACTCATAATCTTCTCACGTTGTGTATTTCTACATGGATTTACATTATAGTTGGTTGAGCTGTCAAGAAAACCTCTCTCCCTCTTCTCAGCTACATAACACAAATGGGTATTCATTTTGAGAAGTCCAAAAATATTTGGTGATGGTAATTGGCCCACAGTGTTGGAGATTTATGTGAATCAATAGCAATCAAAGGTGTGAAGAATCTCATATCACCACAAATTTCCATGTTCGTGCCATTTTTCAGCAGCAGACAAAAAACAGACAGCCCAACAGATTCCTATTGACCTTTGGGATCAAATCTTTCTCATTGATTCAGTTTTCCAGGACCTACATTAATAGAATGCATTGGCTCCTACAGTGTTTTCTTCTTCTTTTTTCTGATTCTTGTATCCAAAATGCATATAAAGTTGATTCTCAACTTGAGACTTCTTTAAGACAAGGAATAGTAAGAGGGAGATCAATCCTCCACTTCCCATTATTCCCACCAAAATTAAGCATCACATGCATGATTCCAAAGATGATGAAAAATTCAAATTTGCAGATGAAGATGATGGCAATTGACAAGGAACACAAACATTTAGCTGAATTTAAGAGTGTCTTTGCACTAAACATGATCCTAGGAATGCATCAGATAAATGCATGTCAGAATTAACTCAGCTCATGAATCACATTATTATGTAGATTGAATCAGCAGGTTAAATTCCAAAATCCCACTTGCCTAGCCTAAACTCATCAACAAATGTTCTTGCAACAGCTCAAGGGTCCATTTGGTATCAACATTGACCCTGCTGCTAAGAAATACCACTTTTAAATTTTAGTTAGTGGCCAGCAAAAATTAGTTCACAAGAATTCCAGAAACTTTTCAAGATCTAAAATTGTGTTTTTCTAAAAGAAAGAAGTTCAATTCACAATGCGAAACAAGCTATTAGCAATTATCTGCAGAGCTCCATACAACAATTGCTCTGTATCAGTTCATTTACTGCTATAATTTCACTATTCAGACCATAAAGGTAATTGGGGTTATCTTGCTATTAATAAACTGCTTTGATTAATGATCATCTTCAAAGTGACATGCTTCATGCAGCCTTACTATTAAAAAGCTGCAAGTGTTTTTTTTTTGTGCACTAAAAGGCTATTAAATCTCTTCAAAACCACTTGAATTGTATTATCAGCAGACAGAATATTTTCTCCAGTGAAATTATATCTATAGATAATATAAAGGATAAAATATTAGAAAACAAGTAATAAATAGAAGAGAAGCATAAACAGCAAAGGTTCTATCGATAATTGAAGATCATAATGAGAAGTGGCAATAGATGAGAATCTTAATCTTCACAAAACTCATACAAAGGACAAACCCCATTAATTAAACAGAACCTTATGGTGAAAGATAAGTGAAACACAAGAACACCCCCCAAAAAAAAAGTCTCTACAGTGATCCTCCCAATCTCACTTCATAACCTTAAAAGCTCAGTTCTTCAATAGGGATTGAACCACCAGCTGCCACAATTTGTTGCTCCAGCTGCAGTGAACAATACTTAACGTTTTAAGAAATAAAAATGAATATGGACCTGACAAGCAGATTTCTTAGAAGACAAAAAGAATTGTAATTAAACAAAAGCATACTCTACTAACCCTGATTAGAGTTTCAAGCTTGTTTTTCACAAGATAATACTCTTGCTGTACTTGGTGTAGGCATTTCAGGCAACTGCAGATCAGGCAACCAACAACTTGATAATTAATAATATGCAAAAGATTTCACGGCTCAAAATTCATATCCTCAGACATAAAAAGAGAGAAAAGAGTAGGCTCACGCTTCAGAGTTCTGCTCCTCACAGAAGTTGCGGAAAGCTATGCAGGCATTTTTAACCCTCTGTGCACCTATGCTGTTCAACAGATAGAAATCCATTTTCTTTTGTCATCAAACAAGAAATGAACTAAACAGAAAATCTATATCTCAATTTCCACTCTGTCAAATCCCAAATATATATGCAGCTTTTTTTTTCCGATTTATTGAGATTCATTGGACTTTCTTGGTTTTAGAAGTTAGCTCAAAACTTCATATTGGAAGCCAAGATGGACAAAAGTTCAAACAGTACAAGAAGTTTGTTATAGGTTATAGGAAGTAAATATGTTAATATAGAAAGTAAATATTGATAGATGGGTCAGTTACTTAATCTAACGGATTGTATAATTATAGGCTTGATTTCCCTTCCTGTTTAGATACCGTTTCTCATGTATAAATAGGTTGTAATCTCTATTGTGAAATACAACAAAATATTATCTTTCTTACATGGTATCAGAGCCATTCTCGTAGAGATTTATTTTTTTTTTCTCTCTCGTCAAATTTTAAATTTTTAGAGACTTAAGACTCCAGTTCTTTTATGTTACTCATCTAGGGTAATATTTGTCTCTCACCGTCCACCTAAAGAGAATGCCGAAGTCGCCTTGTAGCCCCCTTGTCAGTGGTTTGTTTGCCGTTTGGGTGTTGGGTGGAGGCATTTTCTGATACTGTTCACTGGGTTAGATTTTATTATCTTCCTTTAATTCGTTTGAAGGTATAGGAGTATAAGGTTTTGGTTGAAATGATTTCTGACAGTAAGACCTATATTATTAAAATTATCCCAACGTCTTCAGTAACGGCTGAGATAGGTAAAATGTGTCTTATTTCCTCTCCATATAAATGGGTCATTGATTCTGGTGTCACGAACCACATGATAGGTAATCCTCATATTTTTACTAGCTTTCGATCTCATAAAGCACATTCTCCTGTTATTATAGCTGATGAGTCAACCTATAATGTTGAGAGTTTTAGAACTATTAAACCTACTTCTTCTATTACTCTATCATCGGTGCTAAGTTTACCTAATCTTGCCTTTAATTTAATCACTGTGAGTAAACTTACCAAAAACCTAAATTATTGTGTTTCATTTTTCCTAATCATTGTCTCATTCAGGATCTTGTGACGAAGCAGATTATTGGTAAAGAACACGTATCTGGGGGTCTCTACATTTTGGATGCATGGGTGCCTCAGCCTGTTGCTTGCTCCAATGTCGTGTCTCCGTTTGAAGCACATTATCGATTGGGACACCCTTCTTTACCAATTTTGAAAAAGCTATGCTCTCAATTTCATAAGGTATCTTCACTGGAATGTGAGTTATGTCATTTTGCAAAACATCATCGAATCTCTTTAAGTCCTAGAGTCAATAAACGAGCTGAGTCTGCTTTTGAATTAGTTCATTCAGATGTTTGGGGCCCATGTCCGATTGGATCTAAGACTGGATTCAGATATTTTATCACTTTTGTGGATGATTACTCTAGAATGATTTGGATTTCTTTTATGAAGCAACGTTCGGAAGTGTTTTCTCATTTTTCTACCTTTTGTGCTGAAACCAAGACTCAATTTAATGTTTCTGTTCAAATTTTGCGGAGTGACAATGCTAAAGAATATATGTCAGAATCATTCCAAGCTTATATGACTCAACATAGTATTCTTTATCAATCGTCATGTGTTGATACACCTGCTCAAAATGGGGTAGCTGAAAGGAAGAATCGACATCTCCTTGAGACTGCTAGAGCTCTATTGTTTCAAATGCAAGTTCCTAAGCAATTTTGGACCGATGCTGTCTCTACTGCATGCTTTCTCATTAATCGCATGCTTTCCGCAGTACTAAATGATAATACTCCTTATAATGTCCTCTTTCCTAAGAAGCTATTATTTCCTCTCAAACCACGACTGTTTGGCAGTACTTGCTATGTTCGGGATGTCAGATCTCATGTGATTAAACTTGATCCTAAAGCTTTGAAGTGTGTTTTTTTTGGGATATTCTCGCTTTCAGAAGGGGTATCAGTGTTACTCTCCAGATCTCAACAAATATCTGGTCTCAACAGATGTAGTCTTTTCCGAGCAAGTTCCCTTTTATCCTATTGCACAAACCTCTCGTGATCAAGAGGAGGATGATGAGTAGCTTATCTATAGAATCATATCTGATGGTGGGACCTCTTCGAGTATGCCTTCTGCTGTACAATCTGATGGTAACATTCCTCCTAATACTCAGCCTCCTGTTAAATCATCAGTTGTTCAAGTTTACTCTCGGAGACTAAGTACCTGATGATACATGTCCTGCACTAGAATCTTTTTCGCCATTAGATCCACCACCGAGTGACCTTGACCTCCCCATTAGTCTTTGTAAAGGTAAACGACAGCGTAAATCTATCTATTCTGTTGCTAACTTTCTGTTTTATGATCATCTGTCCCCTTCTTCTACCACCTTAATTGTCTCTCTAAATTCTATTTCTTTGTCTAAAACAGTTAAAGAGGCCCTGGCTCATTCTGGATGGCGTGATGCAATGTTTGAGAAAATTAAGACTCTAGATGAAAATCATACTTGGGAACTAGTTAGTTTACCCTCTGGTAAGAAGACTGTGGACTGTAAATGGATTTTTTCCATTAAAGTCAATCCAGATGGCTCCATAGCGAGGCTTAAGGCTCGTCTTGTCGCTAAAGGTTATGCCCAAACCTATGGCGTTGATTCTCCTGTGGCAAAAATAACCTCAGTTCGCTTGTTTATATCTCTAGCTGCTTCTCAGCATTGGCCTTTACACCAATTAGATATCAAGAATACATTTTTACATGGTAACCTCCAAGAGGAGGTGTACATGGAGCAACCACAAGGGTTTGTTACTCATGAGGAGTATGAGAAAATATGCCAGTTGAAGAAATCTTTGTATGGTTTGAAGCAGAGTCCCCATGCATGGTTTGGCAAATTCAGTCAAGTTGTTCAAAAATTTGGGTTGAAAAAAAAGCAAGTGTGACCATTCAATCTTCTATAGAAATTCAGATACTGGTATTATTCTCCTTGTTGTATATGTTGATGATATTGTCATGACAGGGAATGACAGTACATGGATCTCTTTTCTTAAAAATTACTTGCATGCAAGTTTTCATACCAAAGACTTGGGTCAGCTTAAGTATTTCTTAGGAGTCGAAGTCTTGAGGAGTAAAAAGGAAATTTTCCTGTCTCAAAGGAAGTATGTCCTTGACTTACTTGCAGAAACTGGGAAGATGGGAGCTAAACTATGTAACACACCAATGATTCCTAATATATGTTTTACAAAAGATTACGGAGACCCTTATGATGATCCCGAGAGGTACAGGAGGTTGATTGGAAAGGAAAGCTGAACTACCTTACAGTGATGACTCGGCCATATATTGCTTTTGCAGTAAGTGTTGTAAGTCAATTCATGTCTGCACTTACGGTAAAACATTGAGCCGCTCTAGAACAAATTCTATATTATCTAAAAGAGACTCTTGAACTCGGTATACTCTACAGAGATCATGGGCATACTGCACTCAGTATTTTTCTGATGCTGACTGGACGGGATCCAAAAGTAATAGAAGGTCGACTACAGACTATTGTGTATTTGTTGGAGAAAACCTAGTGTCTTGAAAAAGAAAGAAGCAAAATATGGTATTCAGATCTAGTGCCGAGTTAGAATATAGGGCCATAGCTCAATCGACTTGTGAGATTCTCTGGATAAATCATCTATTGAGGGAAGTTGGTATGGAAGTTGCATCACCCGTGAAACTTTGTTGTGATAATTAGACTGCTCTTCACATTGCTTCCAATCCGGTATACCATGAACTTGATCTGTTCACCAAAACTTTAAATGGACCTCAAATAGAATATTTTTCTAATAAGTTGGACATAATAAATATCTATTATCCAACTTGAGAGGAGTGTTATAGATTATAGTAAATAAATATGTTAATATAGAAAGTAAATATTGATAGATGAGTCAATTACTTAATTTTAATTTTACAATTGTATAATTATAGATTTGATCTAACGAGATAAATAGGTTCTAATCTCTATGGTAAAATATAACAAAATATTAGGTTTCTTACAAAGTTTAATGCTGACAGGAGTTGATGGCTCAACAAGACAGCTAAGGAGATACAAAGCAAAATTGTTTTAAGCTCAAAAAAAGAGTCAAGGTACCTGGAGCTGCTACCCTTCAGTTGGTGGACATGGGCATCAACCCTTTTGAAGTCTACAATTTGCTGATCTCTATAAAAGAAGTCAAGGAAAAAACAGCAAGACAGTCAAATAGCTAGAAATTTTTATTTTTTTTTGAAATGGAACTAGCTAGAATTAAAATCACCAAATAGAACAGAAAGCCTCGGATAAGAAAGTGTAGAAGAGAAGGGGAGGGGGAAGGAGGAAGGGGGAAGGGGGAATTGGAAGGAGGGAAGGTCCTTACAAAGCTCTGGCGAGATCATTAAGAAGCCGCTCAGAATCTTCAAAGAAGAGAGACACCACTTCAACAACAAAATCTGGGTTGCTCTCATCTTGCAGTAGCTGAAGCTGTGTAAACTGAGCATCCAGAAACCCCTTCACACAACCAAAGGAGGAAAAGAAAAAGAAACGAATAAAAAATCGAAACCCAAGCCGATTTAAACATAGAAAGAACCAAGAAGGAAGAAAAAATAAAACCAGATCAATGGAAGAAGAAAAGCAGATTTACATTCTCAGTGGTTTACCTCCCTAAACAAGGACTTTGTATATTCAACCCATGTTCTCTGCATCTGACCCACGTCCATGCCTTGCTTCAGTTGCTCTCTCTCTCTCTTTCTCTCTCAAAAAATATATATACACACACAAACACAGAGGGAGTTCTTATTGAAGCTGCGACCCGAAAAAGCTTTGCGGCTTAAATTTGCAGACCTTGGGGTATTATCGCAGAATCGAAGTGGGAATAAATGCTAGAAAAGGGATTTGATGAATTTAATACTAAAACGCCAAAAAAGATCCAAAATTTCGGTTGCTTTTCGAGTATGTATAGTACCCAGTACAGCATTAGTGGACTCTATCCACTTCTTTATCTCTTTCCTCTGGATTTGTGCTGCGTTCTGTTCTCGAGCGCTTTTAGCTCACAGATTCAGGCCCCATCACCATTTCCTCCTCTTCATACATCGCTCGAGCATTTAAGCCCCTGAAAGAGATCATATTCCATCTCCTTGTGATATTTTTTTAATTATTATTATATCTTTTTCTCGATTCAATGTGCTCACGAAACAATTGGTCGGTTTCTGATTGAAAGCTACACATGGTTTTGACGTAGAAGTGACTTCAGACTATCTATCCTTTTTCCCGTTGAGAAGATTTGGAAAGATTGTTATTTATCCTCTTACAAATTATATATACTTAGACCATAAGTCAAGCACAGAAATCTATTTAACTTATTCCTAATTTTATCTAATAATTAATTATAAATGTAATATTTACGTAACACATTACATATTTCTATTATTAATTTATTACTGTTGAAGGGTATATAATTTTATTGCTCTTATTTTTTAAAATGTAGTATTTGATTTTATCTATTATTTTATTATTAAAATAGATAAATAAATATTAAATAATAAAATAATAATATATATGTTCCCTTCCTCTGCAAATACTAATGATAAAAATTATTTCCTACTTTTATAAAATGGGTAAGAGTAGTTATTGAATATGAAACATCCATGGATATCAAACCTCTAATCCAAACACTCCCTAGTATTCTCCTACTTTTTTAAATGTTTTTTATCTATAAATTTAATATTTTTTGAATATATTAAAAAGTAAAGTCACTCATATTTTAAAAATTATTCTTTAACTAAAGAATTTAACTTTTTCAATGTATAATAAATGGAGTATATAAACTAGTGAATAAATTATATTCTAGAAAAAAAAAACCTAAAATTCAAAATGAATAAAGAAAAAATAAAGCAAGTTTACCTTTGTAATAGAAAAGCAGCATTTGTTTTCATTTCTGTTTTCTAGAATTTTTCACCATAAATTCCAAGAGAAAGAATCCTTATCATGATGATTAATTTTTCTAGTGGAAATGAGGTGAGTATTCTCAATCTCTTTTCATTATTGGAATATTATGATGGGTGAGGAGAAAAGACATCAATTCAAAGTGAAACTGTACTATTGGATTTATTCAATGACATGAAGAGCATCTTCAAACTCTTAATGGGGAGAATAAATCTAGTCTTGAGTCTGCTCTACTTTCTTTTTATTGATATGATGGGCATAATCCAAATATGTGGCTCTCCTTCTTGCCTTCCATTTTCAATTTAAAACACAAACATGTAAATTTCATAACAAGCAAGTTCCATTTATATGGTGAAATTCATTTATTAGTGAATCGAATCTAAGTTTTAATCATCTTCTTCAGCCTGACAATGTCACTCCTTTTAGCCTGAGTAAGTCTGCGGTTGAATCACTTTATCTATATATCTAAATTAATAAGGAGAGGAATGCAAAACCAGAGATTTACAAGAAACATTTAAGAAAAACAACTTTCCTGCTTTTCCTCACACAAAAAGAAATTGGAAATTATCTATTTATATTCAACTTCATTGCATAACAAATAAGACCTACGTTGATACACCAATTGGTCTGGCATTGCATTGTGCTTTCTCCTCTTGCTTCTTCAAAACTGTTCTAGTAGTCCTGCTCCATATTTCACTTGTGGCAGCAAGATCAGGAACCCAGTTTCAGGGAATAAACAATCTGGCCAAAAATTTTCCATGGTTTTAATAGTTCCTTCTGCAATCTTGAAGCTTTCATCAGAATACGATAACAACTAAGCCTTAATCCTGAACTACTTGGAGTTGGCTAAATGGATCATTTTTTGGCCAATCAACTCTATTAGAACCCAATGAGGTTATATGGAGTTTTCATCACATTGGCCCAATAGAACTTCCATGTGTCGATTCATATCTTGTAGATGCTTTGTTGAGTTGTATTCGTCTGCATCAAAGAGCTCCTCAGAGTATGTCCTTTGGTGTGTAGATTTCTGAAGCCCTTTTACCTCTTCCAAGATGTCCTTGTTTCCTTTTAATATCTCTACAATCTGCTTTTTCAAATGCAAACCAAAGCAAAATATTTATACTGATGCCGTAAACAGAAAGAGAGCTTTGTTGCTAGCAATTCTAAGATTAGAAGACATGCCTGGTTCATTTGAGGCCGTTGCACTGAAGATTGATGTATACAGAAAGAAGCAGTAAGGGCCAGAACTTCCATTTGTTCCTCATTATAGGCATCTCCAAGAGTTGGATCCACAAGCTCCTTGAAACTGTTCTTCATAAGCAAAGGTTTAGCCTGCAAGCAGTAGATTCAATTTAGTTCTTGGCAGTAAGAAAACTTAAGGGGTACCGGAGTCATCTTTAGGACCGCTGAAAAGTTGTTGGCTGCAATGTAAGACTAGAGTTGAAGCAGAGCAGAAAGGAACAATACATACCCACATCACAAGGCTTTGCTGAGAGCTATCAATTGCTTGCTTTCCAGTAACGAGCTCTAATAGCAATACCCCATAAGCATAAACATCTGTTTTTTCGTCCACTATGCCATGCATGAAGAACTCGGGAGGAAGGTAACTGTCATGATTATAGGAAGTGAGACCAAATTGTAGTAGAAGATGATGATTCAGAGACTAAAGAGAAGTTTTGGATTACAAACCCAAATGTGCCTTCCACCTTTGATACAGTGTGATGAGTCCAGTGCTCAGGTAACCACTTTGCAAGACCAAAATCAGAAATCTGCACAAATATAAAGTTCCCAGCTGAGCAATTAAAGCTTCAGATGATAAACAAAGATTTCAGGTCGCAATTGGTTAAAGAAAGATTCAGGTTTGAAACAACACACCTGAGGCTCGAAATCCTCAGTGAGCAATATATTAGAAGCCTTGATATCCTTGTGAATAATTCTCCTTTGGCAACCCTCATGCAGATATTGAAGACCATCAGCAGTTCCTGTAGCAATTTTGTATCTAATTCCCCAGTCCAGTTTTTCCTTTGGACCTATAAACATGCCGTGTGAAATGAATTCAGAAACATCTCTAATTTGAAAGATTGAAAGGATATGAACTGCTTAATCTTTGAGTAATGATCAAACCGTAAAGTAAAGATGCAAGGCTCCCATGAGCAGACAACTCAAGCACAAGATGCATTCCCCCTTCAACTCCATAGCCAATCACTTTAGCAATGTTGTGATGATCAACATGAACCATCATCCCAAGCTCCGATAAGAAATCAACAGTCATCTCTTCTGGGGAACCTCTGGTTAACTTTTTTATTGCAACAAGCTGCCCATCTTTTAATTGCCCCTTGTAAACTTCAGCATAGCCTCCTTCTCCAATCAAATTCTCTACAAGGAATTATAACATTTAAGCCTAGTATATTAGGAAAAACACTAGAATTCTTATCTCTTATATATATATATGGTCTTAGTTAGGATTTGAACCTTGTAGCCCGAAAATGACTCCATATCACTATACTATTAGTAAACACCATAATTGTTTTTTTGGAGTTGGGTATTTAACCATCAAAAAGCTGCTGAATTTAGATATAGATTCTGAAAGAGGTACAAACCATTATTGAAATTATTGGTTGCAGTTTTGATTTCTGAGAGTGAAAAGTTCTTCCAGGAAGATTTCAGACAGTAGATATCAGTTTCCAAAGGAGAACTTACAACTGGAATCAATTCCTCTCTAATTCTTTGGGTCTTACTTCTGGTCAGTTTGGGGCCACGTTTTTTAGGAGGAGGGAAGGTTTGAATGCGTCTTGTAGCTCCCTTAAGTCCACGAAAGAAGTCACGCCACTGAGCAGTTCCTGATGAGTTCAATTGGGTTTCAGAGCCTGAAGTGCTGGGCTTGGAAGCTGTTTCAGATTCAGAGCCATTTGAATTGCTGTCCTTGGCAAGTGTTTCTGATTCTAAGCTAATTGAACCGTCTTCTAGCACTCCTCGTGGAGAGGATTCTTTATGACCCTCATTTTGGATTTGGCCCTCCTCCTCCTCTTTCTCTGCATTCAAAGATCTCAATTCTGAAACAATAGTCTAGCATTAGATAGTAAGAAATTAAAGAGTCGATACCTGGATATGCATATAAAGATGGCAAGTAGCATACCATTTGGTGAAAAAGTATCAGAGAAACCAGATCGTTTTAATGTTTTGCATGCAAAAGTAACAGTTGCATTTTCTTGATCTTCTCTGGCACTGTCCTGGGAACCATTGCTGCCAATATAAAGACTTTGTATCAAATAGTAATTAAAAGAAAACAGAAACATTACAAAACCCGTAACAGGTCAAAATTAAGCAATCCGCATAAAAAAAAATTGCATATATGAAATATCACAAGAAAATTGCAGGATATCTTAAGAGAACCATTCAAATTAAACATCATCTATCACATCCCAGGAAAGCAAAAGGACAGAGATGAAAGAATGAATCTTCTCTTCTATTACTCCATTAATGCATGCTCAGGAGACGAATTAAAAAGAGAAACTCAATGCAGCCAAATGAAGGAAATAGCAAAACTGAAACCTTTAACAACGCATTTCTCGACTGTTAATTTCAGAAGCCATAAGCCAAAAAAAAAAAAAGCTGAAAAGGAGATGGGAAATGGAAAAGTACCAGGAAGAAGCTGAAGGTTCTGGCACTCTTTCCATGGAATCTCAGGAGAGAGGTGACCAAACCAGAGAAGCAGGCCAAGGAAACGTCTCAAGGAGAAAAATGGAGAGAGAGAAATGGTAGGAGAAACGTAAATAGAGGTTGCCATGATTTCTCTTTTGGCTTCTCTAATATTTGCTATTTGCTATTTGCTAGTTTTCTTGGACAATTTCACCTGATTTTGATGCACAAAAATCGGCCTTGTTTATCATTTTTCTCATCCTCATTTTTTGGAAAATACCAAATACAAATGTGTGTATATATATTGTGAAATAATACTTAGTCGTTTGTCTACCTATTCTGCGAATACTAAAATTTTTTATATTATTATTGTATTATATTATTTTATAAAATAATTTTTTTTACATATAAATTCACCTCATTTACTTAAAAATATATATATATTTTTTAAACTTAAAAATGATTATTAAATATAAATCTATATATTATATATCAAACTCAATTACAATAAAAAAATTAAAATTTTAATATTAAATTTTGTATATTATTAATATTCAATAATAAATTATAATCGAAAAACTATATTTTTAGAAAAATAAAATTTACGTAGCTTGAACGATGATGTATGATAATGGTGGTAATAGGAAAAAAATCATTTGTTTTATTGTAATATCTTTCATGCATGTATGGTAATTTATTGAGTGGTAAAATAAATACTACTCTATAATAACAAATATTTTTATAATAAACATGGTATAATTGTATTCTACTATTTAATAAAAATAAAATTGAGTCTTGTCCAAAAAAAAACAAAAAATAAAAACAAAATTGAGTTAACATACATCCTTTTAGATACTAAGAAAATTAAAAAAACAAAAATCAAGATACAAACCATTTGAAAATAAAAGAGAGTAAGCTTGGTGAAGAAAAATATGAAATAGAGATTGTGATTATGGATTTTATATGGAATGAATAATGAAGATTAAATTTTATTAGGGAGTAAAGAGATTATCATTATTATAATTGTTGATATAATAAATTATAATAATTTAAATTTAATAATTTGATTGTTTAATATTTATAACATTTTATTTAGAGTATTAAAATCATAATTTTATTTTTTATTATACTTTAATTATTTATATTTATTAACATTTTATAGTTATTTAAATTGAATAAAATTTTAGTTTGATAATATTTTATATAAAATTTAATTAATTCTTTAATTCTTTTATATTTTATTACGGTCAATACTGTTTTATAATAATTTTAATCGGTTATATATATTTATTCTATATAATTATTCACGTATCTGTAATTAAATTATATTAATTATAATTTTATAAAATTAATAAATAAATAAACAATAATATTATGAAATAATAAAAAAAATTTATATGATTTTTTTATTATAGAATTATTGCTATATAGTAAAAATATTTTTTTTATTATTCAAATATCTTCTTTACATAATGTTTACTCAATTTTTATAAATATATTTTTAATATTTTATTTATTATTAAAATAAAAATATAATAAAAAATTTTATAGTAAAAATATAATAAAATTTTTATTGCCATATTAATAATATAGTATATAAAAATATAGTATATTAAAAAGTAGTAGGATTCATATAATAGTGATAAGTAACATTAAATATAATAAAAATTGTATTTATTAGATTAGAAAATTGTAAAAAATAAAAAGGTTATATATTAATAGTGATTAAAAAATAATAAATTATATTTATTACATATATTAATTTTTATTTTATATAAAAATAAAATTATAAATATATTTATAATAAATGTGTAGGATTAATTATGTTACAATCTCTCGTAAATAAGCTTAATAGTGACACTTGTCAATTTTTTACAAGTTTATTTTAAAATCTAATTATATATATATATATATATATATATAGATAGATAGATAGAAATATGATTAAAAAAATATATTATAAATTTAAATATATTATTTTTTACATTTTATAGTTAGAAAAATAGACATATTAATTTTTTATTGATTATTTTTAAAATATAATTAATTTTAGTTTTAAATTAAATTAATATATTATATTAAAAATATTAAAAGAAATTAAAAAATCACAAACTAATAATAATAGTAAAAAATTTGAAATCATATATAAATTATAATAACAAAAATAATAAATTGTATTTATTATAAATATATTAATTTATAATATTATTAAATTTAAATATGACACTTATATATGTGCATAAATTTAAATATACTATTTATTAATTTTTTCGTAATTTATTTTAAACCATATATATATAAATACATAGATGAAGAGCTCGTCATCATAAAATAATCTTATTAAATACAAAGAAATCCACAAAATTTGTACGTTTTTTAGAAAATGCAAAATAATTGCATTAAAAGAATTAGTACGTTGAAGGCTTGCAAGCAAGCACATAAAATGGTATCCTATTGAGCTTCTGCCACGTGTCATTGACGATTTCTCAACCCAAGGAAGATAATGGAGAAAGTGATTGTCCAACGTTATCCCGGTTGCTAACAAATAACAATCGCAAACGGTTTAAAACGTTGAGGCTCCCTTCATTTCGTGCAAAACAAATTTTTAATAAAATATTTCTAGTATTTCAAAGATTTTACTAAAAGTATTGAAATTCTTATATATAGATTTTTTTTTTTTTTAATAACATCGCGAATCAGATGAAGTTCTCTTCCAAAGAAAAAGAGCTATATAATCTTAAAAACCTCCAGGGTTAATTGAATAAATTAATAAATTCATTTAAGTAACTGAAGAGCTTCCTTTCATTTTTTAATCCTTTGCTCTTTTCGAATTGTAACTTTTTTCTCCCAGAAAATCTAGATATGAATGAATGATTTTGCTAATTTATTAACTGTGATTCTTGATTCGGTTCACAGTGATACCATACTCAATTAGACATGTTCATTGCTCAAACTCAATTCATAACTTGCATTCGTAAATTTAACTTAATAATTAGTATATTAAAATAAATTTAAAAGGAATTAAATTTTACTGTTTCAATTCCCATTTTTTTATAATTTAAAAAAAAACTCATCAGGCTATTAGCCGGACTAAAAATAATGAAAAAATAAAATTCATATATTTCAAATATTAAAATTTTTAAAATATATTTAAATAAGGATTATTTTTATATACCGGAAAATGTCTTCTCTAATAGACCGCCTGAAGATTCTCCTTGTCCCCTTACAAATAACAAGCCACTCACAAGTTCTTTCAGTCTACCGTTATTTATTTTTAAATGTTAACGTATAATTAACTGGACGTGGAAGTGTCATTACACTTGATATTAATTTACAAAAAAAAAGGGTAAAATGAATTGCAAAGTTATCATATCAAAAAACACAAACATCTGATCCAGTGCCACATTTGCAGCTTCAGTAAACATTACTTACGAGTAATCAAGCCCTCAAATATTGCGTACAGGTCCTTATTATCTGGGCCAAAAATTTCATCCGCCTTTCTCAGAGTCTCCTGTTCAATGCAGAAAATAGTACAGATGAAAATGGGCTCTGAATTCTGCTTATTAATAATTTATTAAGAGACCAGTTTAACAAACGATGAATTAAAGTAAGAGAGAGGTACTTCTTTTGTTTGCTTGTGGGAATTCAATTCCTTAACATTTGCCAGGAAGGCACCAAACTGCTCGTAAGACAAACGGCTCCTAGTTAAACAAAAGAAGGCATTAGGTTAGAAACTGTAAGGTCATATACCATACATGAGTTATGAATTCAGCTTGTATGCAATATGCATGGTGCGTTCTACTGTAAGCAGGAAAATAAATATTCAGGGCAAGACACGTACATATACTAGTTTTAGGGGTGAGCATATACCGGTTTTAACTGAAAACCGAAGCGAACTGATTCAACTCAGTTATTCAATTGATCTACTGATTTCAGTTCTCATTTTCAAAATCTACTTTTCGGTTTAGTTTGTTAAGTCAAAAAGCAGAACTAAATGAACCAAACTTTTAGTCGAGCAGAACTAAATGATCCAAACTCATTTTGTTAGGTTCCCCAAACATAAAATACCCAATCGCTACAGACATATCTTTGCATTTTACTCTTGACCAAAATGCCCATCCAGTGTTTCTCAACTCATCTCCTGCATCTCTCTGACCTCTCAAATTGCAGAACCCCTTACCTTATTCCAAAAAACCATCTCTGTGATTCTCTAGTGTTTCCTCCTCTGCGATTGTGGAGTTGTCTGATGTAAGCTCCCATCCATCCAGATAGTCCAAGCACCCAACTCCCTCTTGATCCAGATAGTCACACAGACCTCGACACCTAGCTCCCTCCCAATCCAGACACGGACCAGCCATTTCATGCTTTAATAAGTAATTTTGATTTGTGGTATTGATTTTGTTTGGGACCTTCTGTTTGGTCTTGTTTCTGCTCAAATTAGTTGAATTAGATGTTAGTTTGTTGAAATATTGAATGACATTTGCTGTGGTGTAGGATTGAGTTATTGTTGTGGAATGATTGGATTGAAATAGGTATAGCATTTTGCCTGACTTGAGTGCATGTTGGGGTATTGGAAGAGAGGAGTGGTATGGCACCGTTCTACTTGTTGGGCTGTTCAAAACTGACAAACCAAAACAATTGATTCAGCTCCTCTATAATTTCAGTACAGTTTATTTTCATTTTGTAGGATTTCATTATTTCAGTTTTCACGGTTTGGTTCAAAATCAAACCAACCAATTGCACACCTCTAAATAATTTCATTATATGCATTAGAGGTTGAGATAATCCAATGCTGAAGACTTTTTAATTGCCGTACTCTTTTCACCATCCAAAGCTTCAAACATTTCATGCATAATAAATTTTTACCTGACTTGGCGGAAGAATTCTTTTCCATCCACACGAGTTCGTCCTGAAACATAGAAAATATATTAATAAACAAGAGTAAGGAAATGAAACTTCAAATGCAGAAAACACCTGAAACTTATTAGTTAAGTTGTTAGTGGTTACCAATTGACATTACTTACAAAATAACACAAAAATAACAACATACTCATTGCCAGAAGTCTGAAAGCTTTCCTAGTCAATCAATCAGCTTAACTATGGTGGAATGGAAGAAACTAAAAGAAATACGTACACAATTATCAAATCTTCAATCACCTATTTAATTGAGACATAAATTACTATATTTGTTCAACAGAAAAGTCACCCATGCATAAAGTGCCATCAAATGCAAAAACTATTTGCTTAGTTTCAGAAAGCAATGCTATCTAGTGTTGGTTGAATTTGATATGATTAGCACTGCATCCTTTATTTGAAAGTGAAAATTACCAATACCAAATCACTAACGTCAAAAAGCTTGGTAAGGAAAATGCAGGCTCAAACCAATTTATAGTTGTTGAGACCATTTCAACATAGCTTCCATGGTTCATGGCATCCAGAATCTAAACAAGTAATACTAGATGATATTATTTATATGATAAAGTATTAGAGCTAACCTGTCTGTGACCCTGCGTCCGTGCTCGACATTGAACCATGTTGGCTTGGTGGCAGAGAAGAAAACATCGAAGACCTATCATCAGGCATCCCCCTTGAGGTAGAAAATGACATTGAATGCCGTCTCGGGGACACTGGTTTAGATGTTCTCGTGGGAGACACTGAAGCTGAAAAACTAGGGGGAGAACCTGGAGGAGTAAATCGAGGAGTGCTTGTTTGGGATGCTAGCAGAATCCTATGTGATATGCCAGGTCTTGACACTGTAAAAATTAACAGTATATGGTAAGAACATAGATTTTATATATATATAAGAGAGGTAAAAAGGATCTATGTGCCATTAACAATAGCATTTATATACTTCTTTGAAATTGACACAGCACGGCATGCACCACATATATAGTCACCAAATAAAGGAACTTAAGCACACAGCAAATTGATGAAATTGCTTACGAAAGTTTCCATGCTAAGAAATGTGTTTGAAACCAAAATAATTGTCGCATACCATCTGGTCCACGTTCCTCTGCAAATGAGTTTCCAATTTCTGAGAAGTTGCTTCGCATAGAAGATGATCTTGAAGCTGGCAAGGGGGCATCATCTTCTGAAACAAATAAGGAAAATTTTTCTCTGAGTTGGCTTTTTTTTTTTTTTGTCGGACTTGAGTTGGCAATTGAATCATGAAAAAATAGATATACATGACAACCCAAAAATGCAAAGAGCATGAGAAATTAACAATGTAAACTTGTGGAATTCCACTCGTGTTTTGTAAGGCTATAGGCTACAGCTTTTCAAGCTACTGTAAAACCTCCAATTTTAAAGCATAGGAAGTGGTCAATTAAGCAGATATTTTCACCTACTTCATCAAAATTTTTCCCAAAGCATTAGCTATAGCCACCCAAATTTCCTTTCATACACAATAAGCCATACAGTTTTTGATAAATCAACATATTTAATTCAAATTGACAGTGTCAGCATAAGAAATTGAGGCCCAATGGTAGAGAATCCAGGGTACAGCACTACAGCTACTATAAGCTCAAGCTCATATGAGAACAAGCTTAATAATAATTAGATTTAATATTTGCATATAGATTCATGCATTTATTATACAAACTTTAAATAATTATGAACAAATCGTGATGCAAATATTTGTTGACAGTTGCTAAGCTCATTCTTGTATGAGGTTGAGCTTATATTATCCCTAGCATACCACCATCAGAGGGGCTTAGAAAGGAGGTGCTTAGTTTTGTCCCCTCTACTTAATGGCAAGAGAATACTTATAACCAATCCAAAGAACGTAAAATAAATTGAGGAAGATAAACACATACCATTTGGTGTTGGCTTGGCAATTATATGCTGACCTCCTGACTGTCACAAAACAAGAGTAATGAAATCCAAAACCTTCATATATTGTCTTTCTTTTAGCACAACCACAAGCAGGGAAAATAATATTCATTACAAACACTCAAGGGAGATAACTTACAGAATTTTCTTCATCCTCTTGAAGTGATTGCATGAGTGTCTTCCTGAACACCTCCAACTACAAAGGGAAAAAAAAATTAAAGAGTATGGGAGCACATATATTTTTCAACACCTCCATCCAAGTGCATCCAATTCCTATGAAATTTACATCAAACAAAATTAATTTAAAAAAAAAAAAAGATGCAAATCCAATTTCAGAGCAAGTTTAAGCAATGAGAAAAGAAAAACAAAAATCATCACTGACATCTAAGATAGCGTTTGGTTCAATTCTATGAGTAGAATCATGTGAAATTCAATTGAATTTAAGATAGAATTCATTTGAAATGAATTTCACTTTTTTGTTTGATATAACTTATAATGCAGAATTCAATTGAATTCTATATAATTTCTATTTAGTTTAATTTCAGAATTAAAATTCATTTGCTCTCAATTCCTAAATTACCTTTAAAAGTAACGTGTGCATATATATATATATATATATAATTTTCTATTGTAGAAAAAATCTTATTCACAATGAATTTCTAATAATTAATAAAAATGTAAACCCACTAACAATATCAAAATAAATTAACACGTGAGTTGATATAAGCATGTACTCGTGTAAAAGAATTTTCCTTCCATTCAAGAGAATGGAGGCTTAAAGTAGGCCGTTGGTTATTTAGTAATATCTATTTCTTTTATTTAATATTTATAAAACAATATAAAAACTTAAAGTGTAATTATTTATTAAAATTATTTATAATCATTTATTTTTTAATCATTAATATTTTTTAATTATTTATTTTTTTTAGTTATTTATTTAATTAACTGGTAAAATAAAAGAGAAAAGGTTTTGTTATGGGGCATTTTAGCCCATAAAATAGTCTCGTAAATTCTGTAGCATTTTCAAATTCCATCAAAACTTGAATGAATTGATTTTCATGGAATTCAATTTCTAGAATTAAATTCTAATTTCTTTTCAAACCAAAAAATTCAACTGAATTCAACAAAATTGTAGAAATTGAACAAAGTGTAATTATAGTCGATAAGCGAGAGCATTTACAATTAAGTACCTTGGAAACATCTCTCTGGAGCTTCTTCACAGTGATGGATAGTGAAGCGTTCTCGTTCAACAAATTTTCCTTAAAAACAGAAATCAAAACTCATTAAGCTAACGAAAAGAAAAAGTTGTGGACCGGGTCAAGGAAAAGGGGAGAAAACAGGTGGGGACCTTCTCGAGAGCAGCGCGGTCGAGTTTATCAGCAATATCGGAGAGGGAGGAGTCAAGAGACTGAATCTGTGATTGAAGGTCGGCGATAAGGTCATCTTTCTCAGCAAGCTGAGCGCGTAGAGCGGAGGTCTCAGATTCAAGGGAGGAGACACGTGTGGAGAGAGCGATGGAAGTGATTTTGCGGGCCACATCGAGCTGTTCAAAAGGATCGGACGGCAGCACTTGCAAGACCTCCTCGGGAAGGTCGAATGTGGAACCACCCAATTCCTTCGCCAGCATCTTTTTGTATACCGATTCTTATGTTCTGTCTTCGGATTTTGCTTTTTTATTTTAAATTAAAATTATTTGTTAATAGTGTATAGTAGAGTAGGGATAGCGGTGGTTTTAAGTTAGGCTTGTGAATGGATTGGATAGGACCTGATAAGAGACAAACAACACTAGTGGTCTGCGTCATTTCCCACTACGCGTTTTTTGTTTTTTCAAAAATTTGTAAATTTAGAAGTTTAACCGGGTTAATTTATTTTTTCCTTTTTGAAATTAATCGGATGGTCTCCATTTTGAAACTGGATTTGATAGTCACCTCGTTTCTTTTCGTAAGCTTCTTGCCAACCATGGTTAGATCTAGTTGTATTATGAGCTCATCATTTTGCTCTTTCTCATGCTCTTTTGTTGGTTGTATGTTACCTTTCTTGACTCTAGAAGCAGTAGTCATTTCCAATAAAATACAATGAGCCCAAACAAGAATTACAAGAAAATTATAAAACTAAAACGGAAGCCCACATGAGTAAAAATTTAGCTCAACTACAACTAAACCCTAACTTGCAAGAGGTAAGGGGCAGAACGTTGGACAACCACCGTTTGAAAACACTATTTTGTAGCTAGAGAAGAACGCGCCAGACCAATATCCAAAAAAATTACATATCAAGAAAACCATAAAAACCACCATAATCCATTGAAACCAATGTTAAGCCCATAATAGATTCCAAGCATCCAATAGCTGTACAAACTATAATATCTGAAACCATTGTTAATCCTCAAAAGCTACCACCAGCTAGATAGATGAAGATTAAAGAATAGGCACATATCTAAACCAAAACTCAAGCAAGAAATAGAATTAGCTGTGCAAAAGGAAAAGCAAAGTATAAAAATGAAGCAACAGACAGCCTCAAACATCCCACAAGTGTTAAGCACCAGCTACACGAAGCAAAATTTTGTTGGTTGTACTGTTGGCAGAGAGTGAAATTAGGCCCATACCATAAATGATTTTGAGGCCCTTTCACTAATGAGGTCTTACAGCTTAGCCAAAAAAATGGAACTTTCAATAATTAATCAGGTACGATTATTGTGGTACAGCTTCCAACTACTTTCCTTTCGAACTAACATGTCCTCAGCTGACTCATTTCATATGCATTGCTAACCCATAAAAAAACAAACCCTAAAGCATCACGCCAACTCAACTTTGGACCAGATACAGAGGGCCAATCAAAAGTGAGAAAGGGGAATACTGATGTTGTTACCTTCTGAGCACCTATAAAAACCTGAAGCCCAATCAAACCAGTACACGTGCTACCGCTGGAGGTCAACTCCACATTGCCTTCAAGCTTGGTGTGCGTTCACCGGACCAAATAAATTTTTAAAGGCCAAAATAAAGTAAATATTCCTGGATTCTCCAATTACTTTTATTATTATTATTATTATTGTTGGGATGATGTTTCCAAATTCCAACCACCCCTTCCTAAGGAACTTTGTGTTTTTTTTTTTTTAAATAAAATTCTTAAAAATAACATATACTTGCTTATTTGGATTAGAGTAATCATTGAATCAATTAGAATTAATTTTGATTTGAGATTAAAAAATTTGAAATTAAACCATTTTAATTTTGATTTGATTTGAATGGAGTTAAATAGTTAAAAAAAATCAATTTTGTTTATGAAAGCAACTAATTTTAGTTAAATTCAGTATTAAACATAATTTAGAATTACATGAAGTCCTTTCCAATTGTGAACCCAATTAGTTTGACTCCACGAGGAAAATATTCTTTGTTTTTTCTTTTTTAAAAAATATAACAAATAAATTATTGAAGATTTTAATGGATTGGAGCCAGACAATCCATGTTCTGCCAAAATTCGGACCTGCCCATTTGTGAAGGCAAAATATTACAATAAATCTTTAAATAAAAAAAATGTGCATTTAATACATTGAACATATACTAACAAATGAAATGCTATAAATAAAATAAAGTATTTATTCTTTAATTTTAAATGTATTTCATATTCAGAATTTAAAATTAAAAGATATATCTAATTCTATATCCCCTATTGAAAATAACACTAATTTTTTTTTTAAATAAATTTGATTATTTAAATAACTAATAATATTTCAATGATAATAAAATCCTTGACCAAATCAAACCTAGTGACACCATCATATGCAATCAAACTAAAAAATTAAAATTATTTAAGTGCCATTAGCCTAGTTTATTTATATTTATTTTTAGATTTATATCCAAAATCGTGAAAAATTATGTCTTTTTGGTCAATAAGGTAAAGCCTGATTCAAATTGAAAATGATAGGCAAGTAGTGGTTGGTGTAAACATAAACTAGATTCGTACCCAATAGCGGACAGAATCAAAGAAGAGAGAAAGTAATTTCATAATTTAATTTTTTTTTTCTCTTAATTGTGAAGGGTGTAATTTTTTTTTTATAAATTACTATTTTATTATTGAATTATGTAAAAATTAATATATGTGTTTTTTTATTTTTAAAATTCACCTATTTAATTCTTATATTTTAACCCTCTCAAATTAAAAATCTCACAATCTATTTTTTTATTAATTATATTTAAAATGTTAAAAACTATTAAATATATAATATTATTAATTATTAAATTTTATTATAAGTAATGTTTATATTTTTAGATTTCCGAAACTAAATAACTTAGTTCATATATTTTAATTTTATAAAAGAAAAAATATTTTGATGAAAGAATGTTCAATTAAATGGAATCAAAATATATAAACTAAAATATTATATTTTAAAAATAAAAATTTATATATATATTAATTTTATCATAAAAGTAATTTTACTTTTTAAATAAAAAATTAAAAAAATAAACATTCAAACTTAGGTTTAACAAATAAATTTTTTCCTATTTTAATATATTAAATCAAGTATGAAGATGAAAATAGCTGTTTCTACGGTCGTAGAGAGATAATTTTTTCTCTCATTCAGGAGAGTCTCTGAGGCACAAAGCCTCTTTTTGTGTTGGCATAACGGGTCTGCCCCTGCCTTTTCTTGGCGGGGCGACTCCTCCTCCCATTCTCCATCCGGCCATAAGCATACTCCTTTTTCGTTGAACGATGCTATACATAGTTTTTATGTGTTTATTTGACAAGCAGTAGTTAATAGAGACAGTTAGTTTAATTTGTCTGATGACTTTGCATGTAGCTGATTGTTGATCATCTCTCTAGAATCTGAAGGTGATTAACTTGATTTGATTAAAAAAGTTACTTTTCTTTCATATGCATTCGATGTTTTTTCTTTAGCCGACTCGATACAGGTCTTTATTATTCGAATATTTTAAAGTTGATGGTTACTTGTATCTTTGGGTTTGAAAGTTTCTCTGTGAGCTTCTATTGGTATTTAAAGTTTATATAATTTTTGTTGAAATTCTTTTTTTTTTTTTTTCTGTGGTGAAGTTCCATTTAAAAAATGCTATATTTTTTTTTACCCAATTAATTTTCGGATTGTACTCAAGTTTTTTGGATTTATAATTTTATAATTTTTAATTTTTGGACCTATAATTTTTGTTGTTAGGCTTTATTGTTTTTAGACCTTAGACCTCCTCTATCGAAGTTTTATATTTTTTGAAAAAAAAACAGGTATGATGGGTATAGTTTGATGACGGGAAGGGAACAAATGATACGTCCTACGGGATCATGAGATGTTTATTTAACGGACCCATGAAATTGAAACCTTATAGGGCCACGTATGCTTTACTTTTGTATCAAAAACAATAATAATTCCAACAATGGATCGAGGCTTTTCTGAAAATTTTATTTAAAAAAATCAATTAAATTCTCACGCATAATTTAAATCTCCTTTAAAATAAACATTTAAATTATAAAACATTAATACTCAGATTTAATATAATAATAAATATATTTAAATAAATTTAAGAAATTTTAAATTTTATTATCTCGATTTCTGATTTTCATTTAAAAAAAAAATATAAAACATTTGAATTCTTTCATATTTTTTGTTTTGAAAAATATTCTTTCCTGTTCTAAGGCATTTAAGAATTAAAAAATAATTAAATTAAATTTTTATAAAATTTTAACTGACACGTAAATAGGAAACAATAGAATTCACCATAAAAAATTTTGATAAAAAAAGTAAAGATCAAGAAAATAAATTCTAAATTAATATACTAATTAAAAGTGATTTACAATTGTTTTAATATGTGATTAATAAATATTTTAATTTGTAATTTTTATATTCTAAAAATATATTAAATAATTTTATATTTTTTATAATATTAAGAAAATTCATATTTATATGAATATTTATTTTTAATTATTAATTATATATAAAAATGAATGAAAATATTATTTTTATTATATATATGGTAATAATTATAAAATTAGTGATCATATTACTACGTACTTTCTCTAATTTTTTTTTAAATGATATTAATGATTAATTACGACAATTCTCGCACGGTCCCACTGAAAAATAATTTTGCATAGAAACAGATAGAAATTAGGAAGCCGACAACTAACCCCCTTATCTAACACCGTCACTAATAATAGTGGAACCCAAACCACCAACGGGCCCAGTCAAGTTCAACACCACTCACCACATCTCCGTGGGAACGCCCGCACCCAACCCCCACCTTTTTCTGTAATGCCTTCTCTATATAGTTCCCCCCTCCCTCATTTCTAGCCACACCTCTAATATCCTCACAGGCCTCACGCCTTAAGTTCACCATTTCCTCCCTTCTCTTATCTTCTTCTCCATCCTCCTTTCCTCTTCCCTCCTTCCTTTCCTCACGCATGTGAGGAAGAAAGAGGCCAGAGAACCAGAGAGATTCAAAGCTAGAAACTGAGAAATTTTTCATTTATATTTGGGTTTTTTCCCCGTTTCATTTCTTTCTTTGTTCTCTCTTTTTTTCTGCTTCTCTTTAAGTTTAAATCAATATAAGATATGGGTACTGAGATTTTGAGGCCTCAGGATTGTTTAATTGAACGGATCAGAGTCTCTCCTTGTCGCCGGAGGAATTTTCACGGCAATTCTTATACTAACCCCAAGTACTATGACTATAACACTAAATTTAACAGAAAATCAGCCGTTCGGTCTGAGAGGACCGACCAGAGAAAGCGACAGCCTGAGAATCCTTCGATCTCGAAGAGGTCGAGTTCGGCTGATGATTTGAAGATCTCGAGGAACCACTACCATGCCTACAAGGTCCACAACACCGATCTTCTCATGGAGAAGGTTACGATTTTGCGACGAGGAGAGTCCTTCGATTCCAAGTTGCAGAACATTGAAACAGCGGCAGCGTCGAAGAAGAATCAGGATCAGATCGGTGATATGGTAGTCACCGGGACGGATCGGTTGGGCCCCGACACAAAAATGGTACCGAAACAGAACCGTATCGCAGACCTGAGATCTCCTATGACGGGAAAGTGCGATGTGTATGCGGGCTCAGCTTTTGCAGTATCGCCGGCACCGAGCTCGCTCCCGTTACCGTCTTTCTCAAAGAAAAAGCAAGTCCCTTTTGACGACTCAGCTACCAGAGACCTCCGGCGTTTACTTCGTCTCGACGTTTAGATCCGACTATTTTAACGGTTCTGGATCCGGCTGGATAAGTTATCACTCTCTCTCACCTCTTTGTCAGTTTCGTCCCTGTACATCCGTCCTGTCTTCGAATATCGTATCCTCCCGTGATTTTTTTGTTAAACGGGAGGCAGATCTGAAAATCGGGAATAAGTATAGGGACGATTTAGTTAAAAAGTATGATATCATGTAAGATGGGGTTGTTGTGTATTGGGGCTTATGTGCAATTTAGGTAGTAATATGGGGCAAAAAGAAAAAGGGGAAAGGTTGTAGTGTATGGTCTTGTGCTGTAAAATGTGAATGAAGAAGAAAAAGAAGAGAATGTAAATGATGTGTTGCTGTGAAACTGTGAGGAAGTTCAGAGTTGTGTACTATATGAAGTGAGATGAAAATATAGGGGAAATTTGGGGAAGATTTTATAAATAAATATTATATCTTATAGTTTTCCCACCCAAATTCCAAATGTAATGCTATTTTTCGAATAATATAAATAGGAGATGATGATACAGCTTAGGCTTCTATTGAATTTTCCATGTTTATGGATTTCAAGCTTTTAGCTTTTCTTTTTTCTTTTATTTTTGTAATATATATACATTGAAATTTAAATTTGATTTTCATTTTATATTTTAAAATTTAAAATTTAAATTTTAATATAATATAAGAATGAAAGCTTTATTTAACTCAATGTCTATGTAAATTAATAAATAATTTTTTACTAAGCTGAACGGTAATAAAATAAATATTTTTTTCATCTAAAAATTAATTTAAAAAATTATTATTCTTTTACAAAATAAAAGTTAGAAGCCAAAACAATTTACAAATAAAAATCTATATTTTTACAGTAAAATGGTTTGTAGGTTATATATGTATATTTGAATTTAAGTAAATTATTATCAATATTATTAATTTAGGTGAAAATTGATAAAATAAAAAATTTAAAATTCATATAACCAAAAAAAGTTTAGGGAAAATATTAAAAATTTTAATTATATTTCGTAATTAAATCTAAAAATTTAGATTTTTATATTTAATTGAATAAATTATTTTAAAATTTAATTATAATTATAATAAATATAAAAGTTAAAATTTTGACAGTTTACATCCAATAAGCATTCTTTTTAAACTAAGCCTTCACAAAAAGACGAAATAAATAGAGTGGAGGTCAGGTCAGGCATGTCCAATTTGGACAATATGAACTTTCATGCGTTCCCCAAGTAATGAATTGGGAAAAAATGGTGAAATTTATGTGTGGATAGGTACAGGTTTGTCTGTTCAACTTTCCACCTCAATTCTGTTTAGAGCTAAATTTTGTGAGTCAAATCTAAAATGGGTGGTTTTGATTCATCAAAAATATTATTTTCAGAAAACCTGAAAAATTCCAATATTTTTATAATTTAATTGGTTGGCCATCCTCATCCAAATGCCCCATGCTTATTCCAATATTCTATCTGAGAGAATTCAATATGTTGGCTTGTATTCGTTTACGGCTGGATGAAAATGGTCTCCCCTCTTGCAACTACCTCGGAGAAAAAGACCTATCAAATTAAGTATCAATTAGAGCATAAGACTATTAGTTAAACATCTTTTTCTAAATTTCTCATGTATAATCCTACCACGCATTTAAATTTTCTGTTAAAAGGTAATTATCCCAAATCAATTTTTTTATTTGTACTCTTGGAAAAAAATAAAAAAGGAAATCAAGTGTATTAGGACAAAAGCTGTCTATTTCTTTGATTATTGGGATTGGATCTTTCAGTTTATCTAAAATTATCCCATTTTATATAAATTTTCTAATTCCATGAAACTCCAGCAAATCGGGGTAACCTAGCAATGTTTTATTACATAAAAAGAGATAACTTATTTAATTTCATATTATAAAAATTATGAAATTCAAATTGGGTATACAAAGAGGTTAAAATTTGAGATATGATTTTTTTTTATAATTTTTATTAATTTAAAAATAAAGTCAGCCCAGTTAGGCTACTCTAATTAATATTAATTATTAATAGCGGAATAATATATATATAATGCAAGAAAATTGTTTCTTACACGTTTGATGATATTATCAAAAAATAAATAAAATAAATTTAAAAAATGCTTTTGAAATAGACATTAATTCATTGATTATGTTGAATCTGTATAAAATTCTATTATAAATTGAGTAATTAATTGCTTTAATTTAAAAAAAAATTATAAAAAATTATCTAAAATACCCTTTAAATGGTTTAATTTTTTTTATTAAATGAATTAAAGACTAATAAAGATATATATGAAAAATAAAATTAATATTATCTTAAAATTTATAAAATATGAGAAAAAAAATTCACTTAAGATAGGATTATTATTGTGGGAATAATTTTTTGCTTTGAAGATTAGATTATACAGGAAGGCCACCCCTTCCCCTTCCCAAGAGTGGAAGCAAATTCATTTTCAGTTGCACATCATTTTACGTAGAAGCAACTGTCTCTCCCTCTCTTCAACTCTTTCATCACAGCCCATGGACGTCTATATATACCTGTAACAATCTGTTTCAAGAACCATCAACCCAAAAGCTCTAGAAAACATTTTGAATAGTTCTCTCTTTCTCTTCAATTAATCTTTCAACGTTCATTAGATATACTCCAATGGCCAAAGACAGCTCCAAGAAATCAATCCAGGACAAGACATTTGCAGGAGTTGGCAACCTCATCAAGCTCCTGCCGACAGGAACAGTGTTCCTGTTCCAGTTCCTTAACCCTGTCTTCACCAACAATGGCCATTGCCACACAGTCAACAAATACCTTAGTGGATTCCTCATAGGGATTTGTGGGTTTTCTTGTGCATTCTCTTGTTTCACTGACAGTTATATTGGCAGTGATGGAATTACTCACTATGGGATTGCAACTGTGAAGGGATTATGGCCATCTACAAATGCTGGATCAGTGGATTTGTCAAATTATAAGCTTCAATTTGGGGATTTTGTTCATGCTCTCTTTTCAGTCATTGTGTTTGCTGTTTTGTCTCTGTTAGATTCTAATACTGTGGAATGTTTTTATCCTTCTTTTGAGTCCAATGAGAAGGTTCTGCTCATGGTTTTGCCTCCAGTTATTGGTGCAATCTCAGGCACTCTGTTTATGCTCTTCCCCAACAAGCGCCATGGAATTGGGTACCCTTCAAGTTCAGGTAGCTCTTCAGAGGAATCTTAGTTTGTGTTTTGTGCTGCTTGTATTTGTTCTATTGCTTCACAAAGTTTGAAGAGTTTGTCTTTATTTTCTCTTCTTGTGCATCAAACAGTGTTTGTAATAATGTTTACTTTGTTCCTGGTTGTAGGATTGATTCAAAAAGTAGAGGAAAATTTGTATGCTATTCTCCCAAGTGAAAATGAAATAAGTTTGTATTAGTCCATAATTGTTTATTCAATAGATGTTATTTGTTAGTTCATTATAAATAAGCGCTCTAAGAATAATTTTATATCTCTAACATGTTTAAATCGTGTGATTTCTTGATATTATGTTGTTAAACTTTTGATATAATACCAAGTTTTATTAATGAAAAATTAAGAAGTTATTACTTTTTCTTTAGGACAACTTTATCTGCCCATTTAACAGTGTTGAATCTCATCGGTTATGGAAAAGGGTAACGTGCTCTTTATATGAGTCATAGACAGTCCTCTCCTTGAATTAACTTTTGGGGTGAATATGGTATCAGAGTTTTTCCATTCGATGTTGGGTCTCCCATAAATATGTCACGCATCAGTAAAATTTTGGATGTGAAGGAGTGTGTTGAATCCCATATCGGTTGTGAAAAGGGTTAATGTACCTTTATATGAGTTATGAGCAATCCTCCCTTTTTGGAGTGAGTTAAAGCCTGTTCCAAATTTAACAATTAGTTTTCATGATCTTCCTATTGGGAAGAAATAGGTTTTGGATTAAATTGATACTTTTAATGGGAATTGGATTATTGTATTAGCAGCCAATCCAAAAGACCAAAGTGCAGTTCTAGCTAAGTATATATGAGGCAATGGTTGTGGTATTAAGGATTAAAATGTTGTCACAAGAAGATTAAAAACCTGACCCAACACAAACATAACTCATTTTGCTTGATTGCTAAGGATTTTTCTGGTTTAAGGAAAAAAATGCCAATTCAATTTAAAGCAAAGCTACTGCCTACCAAAATAAGAAATTGGGCAAAAGATCTCTATCAATGAGATAACTTCCGTGGGTGACCTTGACATCCTATAGTTAAGTAAAGAACCAAGTTTACAACCATGTTTAGGCATATCAGAAATTGTCAAGAAGACTTCTTTTGTTCCTTGAAATATTACAAAATACTTCACAGAAAAATTTTACTTTATAAAAATTAATTTAAATCAAATTGAATCGTAATATTTAAACCTACCTAGATATTATACTTTAAGGTTTTATCTTTGGAAAGGGTCGCAGGTAGAAGGGGTGTGCTTGGCCTAGTATGGCCCTAAACCCTTTGATCATTGTAGCAACAAAAAGATAAGTTTTTTGTAATTAAGTTATTTTCGATGGAGTCACAAAGTTGAAACTAGTCTTAAATTTATCTTTAGTAAGAAAATAATAAAAAGAGAGAAAGTAGAAATTTCTTTTTCTTTATGTGGCCTTATAAATAAAAGAAAAATTATGGAGATATATTTGAAAATCTATTCTTATAAAAAATAGCATATTTCTTGACATACTCTAAAGATAAAAGTATATTATATCTTATTAAGGTCCATTCTTTTATCAAGGGAAAGTTACTAAAGATTTTTACCTTGACAATGTCCATACATTTCTATTGAGAGTAATCATCCAGTGAGAGTTGAGAGCTCCTGCTCATATGTGGAGAGAGTAGCTTAATATTGTTATTGCATTTATCTACTTCATTCTCCAAATTCTCATCTTGTTTACAGTAGAAATCTACTTCTCCTGCCCATGGAACACAAATTCTCACAAGCACTCTGTCTCCGGCTACCTACTACAGACGCCCAATTGAAACAGTATAAATTTACATGTTTAGTAAAAGTATGTGAACCTGAAACCTTCGTCATCAGTAATCTTCTAAACTTCCCACTTCTTGATTGGCCACTTAGATAAAATGGCATTTTCATACTTTGGTGCCCAGCTCAGGGAACACATCTTTCATCTCCAAGGAAGCAGCAAATCAGATAGGGATCTCACAGCTTTCTCTTCCTCCCCCTTCACATCTTGCAAAGCTAAAATATCAGCATTCACTTCCAAGATTCTTCTGCTGCTTTTCAAGTTCTCATCACCTGTAAACCGAGTCAAACGTTTGGCAGGCAGGCAGGCACACAGGGGACTTCAAGACAACGCTGCTTCTGTAATCTCTACTTGCATTAATTTTTTATGATCCAACTGTTTCATATTCCATAAAGCCACTAATTTACTGTGCGCTAATGAAATCTCGTTATCAGCAAGATTATTCGAAACCTTCCTTCTTGATATCAAATTCCTTTTTTGCGGGAATCATTGGTCTGGACTTCTCAGGCTGATATGCTAATGCAAGGGAGACTTGCTCCAATATGCTCTTGAGACGATAGATCAAAGACTTGGCCTGAGCTTCAACTCCAATAGATTCTGGAACGTTATATAATATTGATGTTCTTGGCCGAAAACATCTGCTTCCTCGGCCTTTGAAACTGCAAGAGGTGTTAGGTGGGTCCTCCAACATGGAGGCCCACACTAATGATTATTAAATAATAATAATAAAAAAAATTGAAGTAACATTAAATGTTTGGTCAATACTCTTACTTATAAATAGAGAAGAGCATAAAGTATCAAGGCATTTTCAGTAATTGAAAAGCTTTAACTATTTTTTTTTCAAAAACTTGTAGCTTTGAAAAAGAGATAGTTTATTTGGGGAGTGATCAAAGTAATAAGAAAAATTTTTGAAATTTTTTTAAGCGTAAATTTTATTTATAATATTCTTTTTGTATATATTACTTTTATAATAATATAAGAATTATTCGGAAATCAGTCCGTTCAATTTAAAAACTAAAGGTGAACCAGTTTATTTTTCTTTTTCTACAGTATTTTGTTTTGTGGTGTTATCCTGATAAAAGGAAACACGGTGACATTGATCCTAGAAATTTGAATTGTTGTTAAGACTGAGCTTCGGTTGGTTTGATTCAGTTTAAAATCAAATTGAATTAAATAAATTGAAAATTAAAATTATGGTATTTATGAAAACTGAACCGAACTGATTTTGATAAGAAATTGAATCGAATCAAACCGATCCGATTCAATTTGATTTGATCGATTTAAATTTTTAATAAATTTTTTATTTTTTTACGCTTTATTTAGTATTTTAAAATTTAATTGAAATATTTAATTTTAATATAATATAATCTCTCTAAATTATTAAAAATAATATACTATCATCACTAATCGATTCGATTCAATTTTTTTGATTTTTTTAGATTAAAATCAAACCGAATCGAAATAACAAAAAATTTTAAAATTAAAAATTGATAACAATCGAACTGAAATAAATAAAAAATTAAACTCAATTTTTAAATTAATTCAGTTTAATAAATTTTTTCGGTTTAAACAAAATACGGCTTTTGCACAACCCGACTCATCTCGTTTGTAATATAGATACGCGGAAGATTTATGGGTGCCAAGTTTCCATTTAAATTGATGTATCTGGATTTTTCCAGACATTCTAAAGATAACTTTTATCATTGAGCGGAGTTCGCGTAGTTTCTTGGCTACCATACTTGACATGTAAGATGTTAATTTTGTTGTTGCGATCATCAGAATATTTTAAACCTTTTCTCAATTTGATAAAGTATTTTAGTTCTTCCTTATTACGTTATAATTTGATATTAGACTCTGTATAATGTCCAATAACTAGACGAGACGAGGTTTGGACAAAATAGATAAATTATTAAGTACCTTTTCCAATGCCAAAATCAATTCAGTTGCTACTAATGAATAAAAAATTACCATACTTTACCCAATTTGAGGTGGAACCACACTTATCCTTCAATTCAGGCCTGCGTCAATTCTCAATCAGAGCTAAATACTGGATGACGGGTTCACCAACAATACAACTATCCAAATTAAACCAGTGATCAGTGGAGCCATAATTCAGTCATGAAGGGGGTGAACGATCATCTACAAGTTAAATCAAACTTGTAACCTCTTGAGTTCAAATTCCAATAAAAATTACATAAAAATGGGTTACAGAAACAAGACTCGTATACAAGTTAATATTCGAGACACAAACAAGGAAACTGAACTGAAAGTAGAACAAGGTAATAATCAAGTTCACCAAATCATGCGTCTGTTTTTTTCTTTCCACACCTACACCCTTTTAAATATCCTTACCAATGCCTGCTCAAGTGGATTTCAACATTTAATATCAGCTACTGTTCACACCCTTGAGGAGCTAATCAACAACGGTTTTTAACCCTATCAGCGAAGTTCCTTTAAACAATTTAACGCACAAACAAACCTTCAATGAGGATACGCTTTTCTCTGCACTGACTGGTATAAGCTGCTTGCTGCTCCTTTACAACATTTGAGGAACAAGGACCCGTGATCTCTCGTCTCATTAATAGCACGACATAAATTTGTTTTGTAAGGTTGAGAAAATGACATAAGCGTACAATTACTATTCACTAAACAAAGCATCCAGAAGATTCGAAGTTGAATCTCCATTTTTCGTCTCATCAAAAAATCCATTACAGGCATGTTCTTTTCTAGATTTTCGCTCTTCAATGATGGACTCTTCAGTTTCTGTGCAGTATCTCCCCTGTTTCACGGGTCTCTCTGCCACAATAAACTTATTTCCCTCACGGATTCTCTCAGAAAAGCCTGCCCAAACTGAAGAAAACCACAAGTGAGAATTTTGGCAAGTTACAGACTTCAAATCTATCTGATTTTCTATCTTTTGTTATTTTTTAGAGGGTGAATCTCTATTTGATTTAGAATCTTGATTGTTGGGTGAAGATAAAACAAACATAACGTATGCAACCCGAAAGAGATTAAACAAAAGGCATCCCAGATGCAGACATGGACATAGTCACAAACTTGTACTGGAGAGTTAAAAAGAAATTGCTTCAATATAATACAAACTTTAACCAAAAGCTACATCAAAATAGAAGAAGCAATACAGTTGCTAATATGATCATTTTGAAGGTTCACTGAATATCCACTTGGGCATCCTTCAACACAAAAGTAACCAGCAGACGCTTAAGCACTTGTTGGAATCGGAAGTAGAAGAAACTATTAAATCATAAATTTGTACAACTTTTTCAGCAAGAGCTTTTGGCAGATTTACTCATCAGAAGTTCTTTTTCCCATCATTAATAACTAAAGCAGGAGGTTGGAGCATTGAGCATAACCAAGTTACTGGAATGAAGACGATCTAAGGTAAACTAAATCAAGTAAAATGGAGGAAAATAATCCACATAGCTGACCCCAATTACATTGGGAATAAGCTTTAAAAAAAAATCTCCATGAAATCACTCAAAGAGCTCACCCACTTTCAAGAATATGGCGTTCTGTGTATGCACATCCTATATCAACCTCTTCCTAGTCCAAAGAAAGCAATAACTAAACTCCTGAATGCAGAATTGCAGAAGGCAAACAACTGAGACAATTCTGCTAGTTGAAGAACACGGTAATCCATTGAACTGTAAAAGGAAGAAGAAGAAGAAGAAGAAGAAGAATAAGAAGAAGAAGAAAGATGCAACACTTGCTTCTACACAAGAAAACTGATTGCAGAGTCCATAATAAAACAATGAAACAACAATTTGAAGTTGAACAAAACAAGCAAAATCTAAGAATTCTTCAGCACAGATTTATAAAGCAGTCTTAAATCTATGCTAAGACTGCAAAAGAACCAAACTTTAAGCATTAACTTTCATGCTGACTGCAGAAGTAACCATTCCAGAACAATAAGTTACATCAAAGTCCTAAGTGTAAACTATAATCATCAGACTATATTACCTCCAAAATGGTGCAAAACAATGGAAGCTGCTACAGTAACATTTAATGAGGCTGTGCCACACCCATAATGTGGGATATAAACAAAAAAGTCGCAAATCTCACATTCTTTGGCAGATAGGCCTGTTCCCTGCGAGAGAATATAATACATAATGTAGCTGAAACAAGCAAGTAGCTCGGACGAACTAAGTACAACTTCTGCAGAACAATAAAATATAGCTTACAATACAATCAAATTTTGTTTTCGCACGCCTTCATATGGCAATTTTATCCATGAATTCGAGTGGGCAACCCCCATTTAGCCCATTTGTTCTGAATTAGTGCGAGTAGCAAAGTGCATGGAGGAAAATTACAGAAGTGTAATTAAATAGGTTACTGGCGTAATATTATTAATCAATGGGGAAGCAAATATTCTGTAGTATTATCAGAAGGCATCAATAGTAACCAAAATGGATCACCTCGTTGCCGAGAAGGAAAGCCGTGCTCTTCTTGAAAGGATGCTCATTTACAGGCAAAGCACCATCAGCTATCTCCACACCACAAATGTCACAATCCTTCTCCTGTAAATAACAAAATATCCAATCAGAATCGCCAAAATAAAACCCCATAAACAGAAAAGATAAACTTTTTCGAGAGAAAAAATTGAAAGAACCTTGAGAAAATTGCGGGCGTCGAGAAGAGAGTGGAAATGGCGGAATCGGAGGTGAGAGGTAGAGCCGTGGCTACCAAATGCATTGAAGTCCCTACGGCCGACAAGTATTAGCTCCGTCACGCCAAATGCGGTGGCGCTTCGGGCCAGAGTGCCCACGTTGTGCCTCTTAGCAATGTTGTGCACCACGACGTAACTTTCTATCACCATTCTTTCTCTTCTTTTCGATGTTTTTTTCTGTTCAGTATTACACACGCAGCAACAGATCCCCAGAGGCTTTGGGTTTTTCTCCTCCCTAGGGTTTTGTGGAACACGGAAGGAGGAAGGGGACACGATTAATTAAACGGAAATCCTATACGACACCGTTTTTGTAGATGCCTTTGCATGCCACTTAAATTCCTTAATGCTCATTTACACTTGTGTAATTCTTGTCACGTTTAATTTACACATTTTTATATTTTTTGTTTAAAATAAATTTGGAAGTATCAATTTAAACTAATTTATTTTAAAAGAGTCAATTTTTCTAATTTTTAGGTTAAATTAGAAAAATTGACCAAATATTTTTGTTTGTTTAGACTAAATTAAACTTCAATTAGAACAAATTTAACCATTCAAGTGAAACTTTGGTTTCCAGAAGGAGGTGTTACTATGATTCCGATTCATACTAATGCCAATAATAAGAAGCATAGGGTCAGCAATGCCTACAAAATCACGTGTCCTTTCACATTACATGAACTGTTGGACATCAGACACATTACATGTAAGATGCAACTTATTCACTGAACATGTACAAGAATTGCTAGGAGCTTTCTATGTCAGCCAAAAGTCCCTGCTCCTTCTTGTCCACTATATAACGATCCATACCCTTATTTACACATCTATAATGTTCATTGCAACTTTTCCTTTCAATGCCATTCTTACATTGCTATTAGGTTGAGGTTATTATTGGCATTTGCTACTGGATAACTTATTTACAACTGCACAAAGTGAGAGCAACTCGGGTGATGGAGCTGCTTCTCCTGAATTATTTTTCAGACAACTACTTGTGCTGCTGCTAACCTTGCAATTGGAACCCTGTCGAACAAATTGAAGTCAGGAATTTGATCTGAACCTTGTGGTACTGCATGGATATCTTTTAAGTAAATGAATATAAATTGCTTACCTGAATGGAGAACATGATACATAATCTAGTCCAGCCTCTGCAAAGAATGCAACCGATGAAGGCTCCCCGCCATGCTCTCCACATATTCCAACCTGTTGTCATCAAGCATCATCCATAAATATGTCAAGGCAGATAAACCAGATGAATAATGAACATATGATGAAATGTCATCTATTTCAGTACGCAATCATACGTTCATACTGTATTCTGAAAATTAAAGATGTGAAATTCAATATTCTACAACTTCCTTGAAGATCTCATCATTTAATCAGTAGCAGTTCCATGCCTTCTATACCATTTGTACAAACTCATACTAAGCATCACTAACCTTCAAGCTAGGCCTAGCTGCACGGCCCTTTTCTGTGGCCATCTTGATGAGTTGGCCTACACCTTTCTGATCAAGTACCTACAATCAAAACATTGATGCTTATTGACAAGTCAACAGCTTTAATTATTCTCCTTTTATTTTGATTAATTCAGTTAATCTTTTAAACTAATGCGATGTCTTCAATAACAATTATTAACTTTCCAATGAAGCAACTAACCTCAAATGGATCACTTTGCAAAATGCCTTTGGATAGGTATATGGGGAGAAACTTGCCAACATCATCTCGACTATAACCAAATGTCATTTGTGTGAGATCATTGGTCCCAAATGAAAAGAACTCTGCTACCTTTGCAATCTATCATTATCAAATAGAACAAATGAGAGAACATGATTGACACACAAAATATCTTCCTCACTGTTGTAACTTATTTCTTAGAGAAAACTATGATTTACATTGAAGTTCACTCCTGACAAAGAGCTAGAAGCATAAGAATATCAGCTTTCCTGCTCTCGTCTGGCCTGTGGTTCTAGCAAGTTCAAATTAACATCAACGGTAGAAAGATTTATCTTAGCGTACCTCATCTGCAACCAGAGCAGCTCTAGGAATCTCAATCATAGTCCCCACCTTATAGCTTAATGTGACACCCATCTCAGAGAAAACTTTATCTGCAACACTGCGTATTAAAGTCACTTGATGTCCTAATTCCTGCCAATGAAAAATGTCAGATTGTGTGGAAGTTTGCACAACATAAACTGCAGATGCTTTTTTTTTTTTGCAAAATTCAATTCTCTGGTTTCAAGATATATATGGTAGTCAAGATGAGATGACTAGAACAATTCATATGTGGTACTCCCAGAAAAAAGCTGCAACTCGCTCACAATTTACATGTGGGAAGAAGAAATAACAGAGTTACCTGAGGTGTTCCAACAAGGGGAACCATTATCTCAGGAAGAACTGTAACCCCCTGGTTGCTCATTGAGACTGCAGCCTGGAAGATTGCACGTGCTTGCATTTCAGTGAGTTCTGGATATGATACCCCTAGCCTGTGTACATATTGGAAAAATTCCAATATGAACAATCAAATAACCTGAATAAGTTTTCACTTTATTGCTTGATAAGCTTGTATTTTCATGACTACTATCCTTTTTCTAGATTATATTGCTTTTGGTGGTAGATTAGACAAGACATGGGACAGAATTTGAGGATCAAAATATATTGTGAGCAGGGATGAGCCTAAGGGGGATTAGGAGGGGCTATGTTTAGTTTATGAAATATATTTCAGAAAACATTAGATTAAAATTCTCAAAGGAAAAGCCGCCAAACCTGCAGCCTCGGAAACCAAGCATAGGATTTACTTCTGATAATTTCTCGATTCTTGAGAAGACTTCATCTTCTTTCATGCCAGTCTCAGTAGTTAGTTCACTGACAATCTGTTCAAGATCACCTTCCGGAAGAAATTCATGAAGTGGAGGATCCAAGAGTCGGATTGTTACTGGAAGGCCTGAAATGCCACCAAATATTCTTAAATATTAATACGTAAAAAATGAGCGAGTCCTGTGCATTTTTTGGTAAGACACAAACCTAACCCTATCCACCTCAGAAGGTGAAAATGATGGTGAAATGCTGTGTTATTATAAAGCTGTGATCATCTATACCACCTTATCGGTAGAAAAGAAAACGATAAGCATTGGTTACAGAAGGAAACTACAATAACAGAATGGATCTACAACAACAGAAATTACCATCCATTGCACGAAAAATTCCTTCAAAATCTGATCTTTGATAAGGTAGTAAAAGGTCTAGTGCTGCCTTCCTCTGCGCTGGAGTAACTGCCATTATCATCTTCCTCACAGCCTTTATCCTCTCATCAGAAGCAAAGAACTGGAACATAATTGTAAAAAATCAAATAAAATTAAACCTGAATTCACCAGAAAACACATGACCTGGTAAGAAGAATACATAATATTGAAGCTTTGTGTTTTCAGTCAAGGGAAGACGCATAAGAGCCAAAAAAATTCTGTTTAGAGCACATGAACAGTTGAATTTCATGGGACCATTATCAATCCTGTGGAGAAAATCTGATAAACCTTGAATAGTTGCACCATAAAAAATCTTACCTTCATATACATACATACATAAATATATATATATATATATATATGCATGTCATGATATTTAGTCTTTTTACTTGTTTTGCTGGACCTGATGATGAGTGAAATAATTACCATATGCTCTGTTCTACAAAGTCCTATTCCTTGTGCACCATTATTTCTTGCTGTTAATGCATCTTCAGGAGTATCAGCATTTGCCATAACCTATTACAGCATTGTACAGCCAAATCAGAAGAGAGAGTTCCTGTTAACAAATAGTAATGCAACACAAAAGTCTAGTTATTGAAGGAATATAGCACCTTGATGCGTCTTATTTCATCAGCCCAAGACATAAATGTCTCTAAGTCACCACTCAGAGCTGGAGGAGATAGTGGTTGTTTTCCCAATATCACTTCACCTGTAGACCCATTGAGTGAGATCCATTCTCCTTCATGTATCACAGTATCCCCAATTACAACAACCTGCATTATCAAATGCACAAGGTTACTGCTTTATCAAATAGCCCTTCACAGAAATTCTTTACATATTTGTATGTGGCAGAAGGAAAAAGAAATCACCTTCTCAGAATCATTTACACGAATATCAGAGCACCCAGAAACACAGCATTTTCCCCAACCCCGTGCTACAACAGCAGCATGGGATGTCATACCACCTCTAGCTGTCAATATTCCAGCAGCTGCATGCATGCCTCCAACATCCTCTGGGCTCGTTTCTGTCCTTACCTTCAATCACATAGCATCATAATTTTTCTGACCGACCCATATTAATATGTGTATGAATAAGCAATCAAAAGGTTTTGCCGCTTTGCCTTGCATGATAGGGACTAGGGAATGTACTCAGCTTGAACCATATTATTTATCTAAAGAGATCAAACAACATACCAAAATGACACATTTTCCCTGTGCATGCCATGCTTCGGCATCATCAGCACTAAACACAATCTGCCCCACTGTTGCCCCTGGAGAAGCAGGCAAGCCTGTCGCAATTACTTTGTCTTTGTATGCAGATGGATCCTCAAACTAGACGTACAAATTTCTAGTAATTAGAGTTGAAGTCGTACTTGCTAATATCATCAGAGAAAAGATGTTATCACAAAGTTTATGCACCTGGGGATGAAGAAGTTGATCAAGATGCTGGGGCTCCACCATCTTAATTGCAGAGCGACTATCAACAAGCCCTTCATTAACCATGTCCACAGCTATCTTTACTGCACCTTTACCAGTACGCTTTCCAGATCGGCATTGCAACATCCACAACCTATTTTCTTGAACTGTGAACTCAATATCCTGCGAGTATCAGAGATAACTAGAAATGCTTAATTGCATGCAAAATCAAAGAAATATACTCCACAAACATGAGAAGAAAATATTTAACTACAGCAGGATCATCTTCTGATGGCCAATGGAAATGGTATTTTACCATCATATCTTTGTAATGGTGCTCTAGAATTTTGCAATTCTCCACCAGTTCTTTGTAAGCTTCAGGCATGCAATGTTTCATGGTATCCAAATCTTCTGGTGTTCTAATTCCAGCAACTACATCCTCTCCCTATCCAGAGCCACACACCACCTGAACTTGTCAGAATACTGTAGAACATTCCCTATACTGACAGCTAGATTACATGTATGGAGCTTGGTAGCATATATTTGGATAAAGAAATATGAATAACCTGAGCATTAATTAGAAACTCCCCATAGAGCTTCTTTTCACCAGTGCTTGGGTTTCTAGTGAAGAGAACACCTGTACCAGAAGTATTTCCCATATTACCAAATACCATGCATTGGATGTTTACTGCAGTTCCTTTTAAGCCAGTTATTTGATTGATGCTCCGATACTTAATGGCCCTTGGGCTGTCCCAGGAATCAAAAACTGCTTTAACGGCTAACTGCAGCTGCTTCTTTGGATCTGCAAATACAGGTTGATCAGCATGAGATTATATATTTGCTCTGTTGTAAAACAAACTGTGAGGTTATAAGTACCTGAAGGAAACACTTCGCCAGTAGCTTCAAGGTAGACTTTCTTGTATTGCTCCACCAACTCTTTGAGATCATGGGCTGTCAGATCAGTATCAAGTTTGACTCCCTTTATATCCTTCATCTTTTCTAATTTCTCTTCAAATGATGAGTGTGGGATTCCCATTACCTTCAATTAAGCAGAAGAATGCTTCTACCCATTCAGTCACAGGACTATTATATCAAGATTGTATGATGTATTTTAGTTGGATAATATCAGCGGACTACGCATAGGATGTTTTTGCCTTTTTGTGAGTACAAATTATATGGAAGTGGAGCACATTTGTCGAGAAAAGCTAAAGGTTGAGATACACCTATATGAACTGCATCAAGAAGAACCACTTACAACGTCTCCAAACATGTCTAGAAAACGTCTGTAGGAATCATAAGCAAAACGCTCTCCACTTTTCAAACTCAAACCAGCAACCACTTCATCGTTTAGTCCAAGATTAAGGACAGTGTCCATCATGCCAGGCATAGAGGTCTAGACAAATGGAAGAAATCTTAATTAGCACGTGCAGTCGTGTAAACACTCTATTAAGTACGTAAAGGGACCACTAGTCATCTATGGTTTCAGGAACCAGTGCCCTGCAGGATAACCTTTCCAAAGTCTTACCGCTGCACCAGAGCGAACAGAGAGGAGAAGAGGTTTAGACGGGTCACCAAGGGTAGCTCCCATGTCCTCTTCAACACTTTGCAAGCCTTCCAATATCTCCTCCCACAAACCTTCTGGCAATTTTTTCCCGTTCTGCTGATATTCTTGGCATGCTTCTGTTGATATGGTAAGTCCAGGCGGCACTGATAACCCAATGCTAGCCATCTCTGCCAGATTTGCTCCCTTCCCTCCCAACTATAATGAGAAAACATGCATAACTTTATGTAAGCAAAATAATTTGAAGTTTGGACAGCATCATATTTCGAAATGATCATCTTTTGGCTTTTGGACAACATCATATCTTGTATATAAAGTTCTCTCCAATATTATTTTATTAGAAAATCATCACATTTTGACAGCAATTTAAAATACAAAATTTCTCCAACATTATTTGATTAGTTATAGAGGTTACGTTTGGACAACGTATTTCCCTTGATGCTGCATTTTCAATTATGGAAGTGAAATAAAGAAAGATGAAGAGTAAATGAACATCCTAAACGCAGTATTCCTTATTTCATAAGAAATATAAAGCTAACTTACCAAGGACTTCATGCTCTTGTTGCCTTCGCTCCTTCCTTTGCCAAAAGTAAATACTCGCTGTGTAAATGAGAGAAAAGAGTTTCAGCCTTGAAACTCTAGGAACTATCAGCATTAATCTCTACAGATTTATCAGCTGGATAACAGCTATTATCTATCAACTCCATCGTTGCATGAGTTGAGGCTTTCCAGCTACAAAATGGGCAAGTTCAAGTAATTGGGCTTAAAACATTTGAAACTTGGTACTAGAGCTGGTAGTCTCAATTAGACGAGCATTAATTTATTTTAAAACTTACACAGCATCAGCACTGGACGCTTGTCAAGTTTCAATTTTCAGGCGTTATGACTGGTTATCAGAAGAAGAGGAAATTAATAAAATTGCCTAAGACATTCTCATTGCTTCCACTTCACTGTACAATAAACGTTTGGCAACAGACCGAGGTATTCACTTCCATCTCCTAGCTTCAACAACAAATATTGGTTGAATGGAGAAGCCCAGGCCGGCCTAAATAATTGCTCTGCTCGACTGCTCCATGAAAATAGTTGTTCAGTTGAAACATTTTTTTGTATAATAAATGTATTCTGATCCATGTGAGCCTCACGCTGATCATCAAATCAACTGTGAGAATAAAAAAGTTGTAAATACAGTGGGGATAATTTCCAGTCCCATGGGGCGATTGTCTGAATGGGAAACAGATCACTCAGAACTGTGGGCTCTCGTCCTAGCTGGTAGACTAGACCTGGCTAAACGGTTGGTTCAGAACCAAAATGGGATTGATTCAAACAAAAGCCGAAATCAAATCAAAACCAGTATTGGAATTAGACTAAAATTGGCCAGTTTTTTTTTTTTTCATACCAAATCAATTTTTTCAGAAAAAAATAAAAAAAATGAAAATAATCTAATTTGATTAAAATCAAAGATCAAATGAAAATTGGAATTGGAGGAAATCAAAACCAAAGTGAAAATCAATAACACTTGAGGGCCGGTTTCGGTCTTCCTGAACCGCTGGTTGAGGCCCAGACCTGTCTCTCGATCGACCATCCTTGCTAGCTGGTGCATCAGGCCATGCGAGCACATCAGCCCTGGTGTGGTGCCCTACTGCATCGCCTCAGCTCAACAAACTTGTGGCCCAACAAAATGGACGGCTGGGGGAAGCTAACATAATCCTAGTATGACATATATGACCTTTACGCCAATCACAAGAACTAATGATTGATCGAAAAAATTATAATAATTATTCCAAATATAAGCTTGAAACTTTAGCTTAAATCTATTTTGATTATAATAAAATACTACAATCTCGTTGCTCTGGTTAACTTTGCATGTTGAAATACTTGTTTAAGCTCATTTGTACCTTCTTGGTGGTCGGCGCTGTCGAGTCCGATACCGGAGCTAGAACTTGTGCTCGGATTCTGCCTTGTAAAGGCTGGTCAAAGGATCTCTTGCTCCTGGAATTAGGGAGCCCACTACAGAAGCGTAAAATCGAACGGTTCGCGCAGAAAAGAAGATCACTCTGCTCCACATGACTCCGCTTGAATAATCTCTGACTATTTCCAAAATTCGGCGCCGTCCTAATTAACATTCCTCTCATCGCCGACGACATGTTCACCAATCTTCTGGCGATCCTCTATACCCCTGCTCTCGGAACCCAAAAAAAAGGAAAAAATTAGAGGAAAAAAAGGATTAGAAAAACGAAGTCATCTAGTTCGATCAAAAGCTTCGAACCAGAAAATACAGAGAAGGAAAGATGAAGTATATTCCGGCGAAGAGCGAGCGAGCTAGCTACACGAGAGTCCAGAGCTGCTTTAAACAGAAATGGCGGTTCACGATTTTTGGTATTTTGTATATTAATATTTTTGAAAATTGCTGATGAGCGACGTTAGTGGACAAGAGATTACGGTTATAGAGCTAACTATATTTTGACTCGCTAACTGACCACGCAGAAATTATAATATACAGCCAGACTGAGGGAGAGCGAAATCGAGAGATATAGATGAACCACCTGAAATTCTCCCAATTGTTCTATCCTGACAGTAGGGTGTACCATGAATGCATTGCACTGCATTACGTGGTGCCGTCTGAAATGTACGCGTCACCATTTTGTGAATACTGGTGAATGGTTCTAGCAACATCCCGTGCATGGGATAACTTGTGGTGGCACGCAATTTAATAATACTTACGTCCAAATTTAGCTATATGTTTGGAGTGAGGAAAGAATGAATGAGAAAGAAAAATTAGTGAAAATAATTTATTTTTTATTGTTTTATATTTAGTAAAGAGAGAGTTAAAGAAAAAAATTGAAAAAAAATAATATTTATATTTTATTTTTTATATTAAAGGAAAGTGAAAGGAAAATAATTTTTATATTTTGTAGTTTTATTTTTCAAAAAAATGGTAATAAAGTTGTAATTTATCATTTTAAAATCAACATTATTTTAAATATTTTTTCCTTTATCTAAAATTGTATTTCCCTTGCTGATCGTCACCTTTATTTTCTTTTCTTCTGTTTAAATATAATATTAATTTATTTATAATATTTTCTCTCTCTTGTCTAAACACAAAAATGTTTTTTTTTCTTGTATAATTTTTTCCTTTTATCCAAACACAATATTAGTAATAAATAATTATTTTCCTTAATAAAGACAATATTACAAGTTGGCCTTCAAATTTTGAGAAAAATTAAGTTTTTTTTTCATTGCATATTTTAATTCTTTTATATATTTCCAAATATAACGTAATATATTGTATTAATAAATATTAAATAAAGAAATATGTAATTTAGAAAATTTACTATTGTTGATATTTTTATACATTTATTTTTTACAACAGAGAAAAAAAATCACAGTAAAAATATTTTAGCATTTTCTTAAGTATTAAAAATTAAATGAGTGAAGAGGCGAAAATATATAATAAATTAAAAAGCGTTGAAATTTTATGTATCAACTTATTACCAGTAACTTTTTTTTTTCCATTTCAAAAAAAAAAAACAGTAACTTTTTTAATTCATTTAATTTGTTTTTGTAAATTGTAATTCAACAAAGGCATTTTTGGGCTTCAATTCTCTTGAAGCTTCCAGATTTTGGTCTTTCTTTATTATTATTTTTTTATAACAAATATTTTTAAATCAGTGCCCTTGAAATTTTAATGAAAATTGGATATTTTTCACTAAATGTGTGGAAGTGATAAAGTAGATTTTTATATTTAGAGTTGTTTGTATCCTTGTTTAATTTTTTTATATTAAATTATTTGATATTTAAAATTTATTAGTCTTATTAATTTTTATTTTTCTAAATCTATTTAGAGAAAATACTCTCTAAAATAATTAAAGATTTTTCATTTTTAAAGTTTAAATTTAAAAATATTAATTAAGAAAATGAATTATATAATTTATTTCATTCGTTGGAGATTTATTTTATTTTTAATTTAGTAATAAAAAAATTTCGATATATTAATAAAATTAATTTGTGTATGTTGTAAAATTTTAAAACAAAAATTACATTTAAAAAAAATATCTTAGCTCTTTAATAAGTTTAATCCATAATCTTAATTAATATTCTCACTTTCTTTGAACAGGCAGCTAATGAGTTTTTTTTTTTTTTTTTCATTATTATTATTATTAATAAATGAATATTAAGCATCGATAAGAATATGTAAAAATGCCACGGTGGTGGGGCCAGTATGCTTGGAATAGAATATTCCATGAATCAAAGATAGGTGCCACGTGGCACAGCCTTGGGCATATAACTGAAGTGCGGTCCTGCTCTCTTCTTATCTTTCTGTAAATAGTTATATCATTCTCACATCACATATAATTATTGACACATTGAAATTATATCTTAAAAGAAAAAATTATGAATTGTAATTTAATAATTTATTAAAAAAATTAAAAATATGCTTCAAGTCATTTTATACCTAAGACTTTAGCTGTATATTATCTAATTGATTTTATAAAATTATAACTATTTAATTATTATAATTAAAAAATTATTTAATCTATTTTTTTATTATTTTTATGAAGTATAAAAATTTAATAGTTATATTTTTTAAATTCAGAGTTTAATATTATACTTATAATAAAATTCATGTATCAATTAAAATATTTTCTTTTAAATTTTATTAAAGTCTTTAGCTATTAAATCAAGTTAAAATAACCAACTCACATATAATCAAAATTTAAAATGCTAATCAACTTGCATTCACAGATTTAATATGATGGTAAGCGCATATGAATAAATCTATGAGATCTCAAATTATATTCTCCCAATTCCTAATTTCTATTTCAAAAAAAAAAAATGCCAATCAACTTCTTTTAAAACTTTAAGATCAAATGCTATACTCAAAGGAAACAATATGATAATCATTTTGAAGAGTAAAAAAGAAAAAGAAAAAAAATATGATAGTTCACATTTGAATCACAATTCATAGGAAAGGTGCTACGAATACGATAATGTGGCAAGAATAAGGCTATTGTGCCACAGTTTCCCAGCCATAATTTGTCTAATAGAAAAGGCAGAATCAGAAAGGCTGGAGATCGAAGACCATGGGCTACCCTATAACAAATATGATCCTCATCTGGTATAAACAACATGAAACACTTAAACTTTCGGTGCTAAAATTATCGAGAGAGAGAGAGAATAGAAGTGGTGTTATGATCTATTTGAGGATTTTAAATACTGATTTTAATTTAGTATTAGCTCGCAATAACAACAAAGGAGCACCCATGAAAGAAGCTTGCTTAATTGTCTCTTGTTTCATAACAGAAGCAACACAGATGTATTATTCAATTCAAAACGAGTCCCATGATCATTATTTAGAGAGCACTCAACTCAATATATAAATTACGAGCGAGAAAAACATACAGGAACACGCCGCTGGATGGGGGTTCTACATGAAGGGCAATCCTTCATTCCTTGTTTCTCATGGAGCTCATTACATGTTGTGCAAACCACTTGATGGGCACATGGGAGGAACACCACCGACATCTCTTCTGAAAGGCACATCACACATTCTCTCTCTCTTTTCACACCTCCTATGTCAGAGTATTCTTGAAACTCTGCTGCTTCTACTACCGAGTAATGAGGAGTCGAGAGATCCTTTTGTGTAGTGCTGTACTTAGCATCTGCGAGTCTACTAGCATAGCTTTCATTGATGCCCCTTCGAAGGGCTGCAATTTTTGAAGAGTCGGTCTTCAGTCTCAGTTGGGAGATTTCCTTTTCAAGCTTCTGAATATCATCTTTGTACTTCTGCAAATTTGTTTCTGCTTTTAATTTGATCACATCCTCTTTAGATATAGCTGAAGCCTCAATTTGTTCTCTTTCTTTTCTTATTGAAGTAGCCTGCGAAAGTAGTTCTTCATTCGTCTTCTCTTCTTGTTGCCATCTAGCCTGTATTTATTTATTTCTATTGGTTATTCACTGAGATGGCAACCAATGATAAATGCTGTAACAACTAGCTAGTGGCATGTAATTATTCAAGGATTCTAACGGAGACTAGGAACTGTATCAAATGAAATCAATCCCATGTACTTTAAAAATCACAACTACACAACTGGACGTTCTTCCTCTTGACAGCTACTGACACAACTATCACACCTAAAGATTTTGAGGATCAAATAAAAAATTTAGCTTCTGGGGTGAGGCAAACAAAGGAGAGAAAATGGTGCAAACAGATAGTGAACACAAAGATACAGATATTTATAAACCAATTTGCAGTTAAGGTCACCCAGTGTGATTTGTAATAACAAATAAAGAGAGCAAAACAACTAAAGAAAATCACTAATGAAGAGAATCTTGATTAAAAAAGCAACATAATTGCTTCATGCCAGTATACAATTATTTTTCAAACAATGATCCTATAAAATCTACATACTGGTAATGAGATATGTTACTTTCCTTTAGCAGCAGATGCACATATCCCGTGTCATAAGCATGCATGATTATGACAAGGGGATGAGCTAGGATGAGTTGACTGAGATGTGCGACTATAATAGGCAGGACTGAGATGTCCAGACTAAAATAGACAGGGCAGTTATTTTGTTATTTTGTTAACTGGTGGGGAAGTACTTGTAATGGGGCCAATATAACTGGTAAGGAAGTACCAGTAATGGGACATTCAAGAATCAACGTGGATGCAGATTTCTTCCTTTCCTTCTTCCTAATCTTTCTCCATTTCCTCCCTAATTTCTCCTCTTTCCGTGACTGAGAATTCTGCTACATGGCATATTACCTCTAAATATGTGCTTACCATATACATTCTTCCTCTGCGGAAGAGGTGTATATTTTATGCACGTACCATGGCACAGTAACTGCATTCAATATGGGCACATGGAAAATGATAATGAAGTTTATCACCAGGAGTCAACCAAAGTAGATTATGTCTGGCAATCTAAATAGTTATGTTTTATAGCAATCTCAGTGTCACTGCCTATATTAACCATAAACCTAACAATGCCCTTTATATCCAATGATTGGTCTAATTCACTTATCTATATACCATGTTTAAGAATCAAGTGATTGGTTCAAACACATACTGCATGTAACTTCTGAATAAATATGGAGAAAGAGGAAATTGGATTTGAATGTTCAGAAGCATACCTCATGCTGTTCCTGTAGCTTTTTAGCCCGTACTAGATCCTGTTGTAGCATTGCAACGTTGCGTTTTTCAGCTGCAAGTTCTTCTTGTAAAAGGGTTTTCTGCTTCTCCCATGATTGAAACTTCATCAGCGTATTCTTCTCCCTCTTTGATACTTCTTGACAGCTTGCAGCTGACTCTGCTGCACGCAATTTTGCAGCCTCCATCTCTTGCCTCAGCGCAGCATTCTCCACCTCAAGCCTCCGAACAGCAGAATTAGCTCTCTCCACCTGTCCACTTGCCTTGCCCAGTGCATTTTCCATCTCAGTGAGCTTCTTCATGGTGTTTTCCTCCAGAGTTTGTTTCTCTTTCTTGAGCCGTTCAACTTCTTCCTTCTCCATCCTAAGTGACTTAAGTTCAGCCTTATCTTTACTCAATCTTCGGGCAGCCTGCATAACTTTCTGGTTTGCCCACTCTGTCCATTCTTGGAGCTGATTTTGCAATTCCCGAACTCTAGGAACCAGTTTCATAATCATCTCATCCTTCTTGTCCCTTGGAACCCACTGTGCCAGCGACTTCTCATATGGTGTACCAGCAAAACTGCAATTAGGTGCCTCGGCATTACAATTCATAGAGGCTGAAGTGGAGTTAGTTTTTGTGGGTAATGAAAGTGATAGGTCTGTATCAGTAGCAGCCAATGCAGGTGGAGTGTTGAGTGCAGGCAATGTAGGTGAGGTGTTGACTGAGGATAGTGTAGATGGAACATTGGACTTGGGTGAAGAAGATGTTGCACTCAAACTTTCTAAATTAGATGCTGCTGAGGGAGAGGATCCAGGATTGATAGAAAGGTTCTGGCTTAAATTATCTTGAGGAACATCAACTCCCATTACCTTACTCAATCTTAGAGAAGCATTATTTATTTTTAGAGCAGAATCTGAAACAGATTTTAGTTTCTTATCCAAAATCAAACTACTCAACTTCCCTGTTCTTGATCCTTTAGGCCCATATGTTCGGTATCCCTTCTCCAAATGAAGTGACTTTTGTCGAAGTATGTATTCCCTCTTGGTACTATTGGAATGAACCTTTCTACTGACAACGAACTTTTCTTCTAATACAGGAGGTTGAGCAGTTGCTGCAGCACTGAAAGATTTATCAGCAGGATCAAATGAAGAATTTGTTCCATCTTTGTCTAAGACTAATCCACTAAGAACACCGGGGTTCTTTGGCTTGGTTGTGTTGGGAACTCCTGTCATGTTGTTGGGTGCCTCAGATTGAGAGCTATGAGAACAAGGAACAGAAGGTTCCAATTTACAAGGATTTGGAAGATTTAACTCAGAACATTTGGCTTCTGCTTTCATCTGGGGTTGGGAGGAAATAGAGGAAGTCCCATTTGAAGCCCCATCAGCAGCAAAACTACTAAAGGGATCACCATCCATTGCACAAGCGTGAGAGACATTCATGTCACAAATCAACAAGCACCACATTGCATCCCCAGTGCTGAAGAAAGGCCTAACTTCTCGGAGTACACAAACCAATTCTGCCAATATATACTTTTCTAGCTCCTGTAAATCCTCAAAACAGTGCTCCCTCGATGGATCAATCACTTGACCATTTCTAAGAAATGCCAAAGTATTATCCACAATATTTGACACTGTGTCTTTACACCCATAACAAAGACCAGACCTCAAAACAGCCTTTGTAGCAACATCTTCAGTATAACCGCAAGCAACAATCTTTTTAATGGCACTCTTGAAGATTGTGTCCAAATTGCTTAACACAAGTTCTTCTAGCTGGGATTCTGTAAGATCACTCCAATCAGCTTCATGGGATTCTTCTGATTCTAGTTCCTCAGTAGACTGGCTTGTTCCAACTTCTGATGACCCTATGCTAGTTGACAATCCAAGGTCAAGTTTCAACCCATCAGAATGGTCTTGGTCAATGCCACACAGGCCACATACACTGGAAGACCCATGAATTGGCGCAGATTCAAATTTCTCAGCAGAGAATTCATAACCAGAGCATTCATTCTGAGGTGAAGGCATAACCTTGCTGGGTTCACCCAAAGGTGGATCAGCGCGGAATTTTCTCTTATTTCTGCTTCCTTTTTCTTGGACTGGATGGAATGGTGGCACCTGACTGCTACAGCTACTACTGGCTTTAGCAAACATTGATGTCATTTTTGAGCTGCAAAAGGTTAATACCTTTAAATTCAATTGTTAAACTCATTGATCATTCATGTGTCAATCCTCAAAGTAACACTAATTTGATGCATCAAAATGAAATAAAGTAACACAAACTTTAAAAAATCAATATTAAACCCAGCTCCTTAGCTCATCTTTGCATAATGAATATAATTCAAAACATCAAGAAACAGAAATTTCATGTCGACATTAAATGAAGACAAGAAAAGGATTTTTTTACCTTTTTTCTCTATATCAAACTTAACGAATCAAATCAAATTTCTGCATCAAAAATCGCAAATCAATCAAAAAAAATAGTACCAGATAAGAAATACTAATACCAAATGCATCAAAAACATACCCAGTTCATACACACATCATTTCCACATCGCCTAATCAATTTCTAAAATCAGGAACCATATCATAGATCAAAACAGGTCAAAAACAAAATCCCATAAATGAGAGAATACTCTAATTATAATATCGAAGATCCACAAAACAAGTACGATAAATTTGAGATTTATAATTATAATCGACGATCGAAACGTACCGAATTTCTCAACTTATTGTTCGAGCAAAATCAAAGGTATGCGAGACCAATCTCGGAACATTTAAAGAAAGAAGAACGATCAAAATATATAAATATATAGCTTTCTTTCTTCCTTTTTATTTGCCCTTTTGCTAGAGGAGCTGGAGAGCAGTTAACGCCTCCTCAGTCTCTGTATAAAATAAAAATGGCCTTTATGATTTTTTTATTTTTTTAATATTTTGTTGTTCTTATAACAGGTTAACCAAACTAAGTAACCATGGTTAGATATATTTCCTTTCCAAATTAACCATGGTCGTCTTTTTTTAAGAAAATCTCCTTTCAAAAATATATATCTGTAGAAAATTAGATGTCTATGCATAGATTTTCTTTTTCATTGTATTATTGTTCCTTTTTAAAAAAATATATTAAAGATAATGTTGAAGAAAAATTATTATTCACTACTGTACTAAAATTAGATAATTCATAAGATAATTTATTATGAATATATTAATAAATGGAGATTTAATTAAATTTTTTTTTATTAGGCTATGTTTATTTATGAAAAAAATTCATAAGATAATTTATTTTCTATTATCTAATTTAAATTTAAAAAATAAAATATATTAATAAATTTATATATAAAAATTTTAATAATATATTTAAAGTGTAACCTTAAATTTTAAATTTTTTTAACTAGTCAAATATTTTTTATTAAATTAAATATTTTAAATTTTTAAAAATATAAAAAATATTTTTTTAGAAGATATTTTTTTAAAAAATAAACTGATGCTAAGTTTTACGCTTCATTTAATTTAATTTTTAAACTTTTTTAATTTAAAAATTTTTTATTTTAAATAAATTGAATTTTTCAGTGATTTTATTTATTTTAAAAAAAATAAATCATGTTAAATAAAATATTAATTTAATCTTAAAATTAAATAGACTGTTAGTAAATTTATTAAAGGATAAAATTTAACTATTTAATTTTTCATATCATATAAATTAAAAAGTAGTTTCTTTTAATATTTATCAATATATTCAATTGAAAAATAATTTCTCGCTTGCTATTTTATTGTTTTTTTTTTTTAATTTATATCATTTGGATTTCGGACTTCTTTATTATGGATACTATCTTCATATCATTTATTTTAATGTTTGGTTTACTTTCATAATACTACTAAATAGATCGATATATAAAAATGAAATAAAATAAAATAAAAAATGAATATACTTAAGCTTATTTATTCTAGAAAATGTATTATTTAATATCTTTTTAGACATTTGGAAAAATTAATAAAAAAATATTAAGGAAAATTAAGTTATTATTTAGATTTAAAATATAAAGTTATTTTCTAACTATTAAAATCCTATCAACACCATTAACATATTAATATATTTTATTTTTTAGATTATAAGAAAGTTATATATAAAATTATTCTTTTAAATAAATTAGGTAAAAAATATATCTTTAAAAAAAAATATTTTGTAAATATAAATAACTAGACAAATGCACTCACAGATTTAGTTTAATATAGTGAATATATCTGAGTAAATTTGAGAGATTTTAAATTTAATTTCATGTAAATTTGAGAGGTGTTTTCCTCCCGTTTTTATTTAAAAAATTAAAAAAAACTAAAACAGGTGTGATTTTCCTTTCTTTCCCATTTTTGGGTTGAAAACTTCAAAGGTTGGGTGGGGATGAAGTGGTTGTGCCAAGAATAACACATTGGATTCTTCTTTAATTACGTTTGTACACAAAAGTCTAAAATCAATAATCCTACCATTATTTTTAATTTTCTATTTCTAAGTCTCATACACAGAGAGATCATTGTTCATCAGTATGCCATGTTCAAAATCAAGGAAATTGAACTCAATAATATTTAATAATTTTCATATTTATATATAAATTTAAAAAATTATTAAATTGTATTATTGTAAATACTTTGATTTGAAATAGGGCAAGCGAACGTATATACTTTTCTAATTTTGTCAAAATCACTCTATTTCTCTAGTCTGGTCAAATTCAAACCCTAGTACCACAACTAATTGAAAGGTAATTGCCGGGGTCGCCTATTAGAATCCGAACTCGACATTTCTTTCTCCTGGTTCTACCATTATCGGGTTCTTCCATGTCCAAATCAGTTCCATTTCCATCGCCGCCTCTGCAGCCAGTGCTTCACCAGGATGATGCGGACGACGACGACGAGAACGTCAAGCAGCTGAGAGAGTGCTCATCTCTCTACCTTTCCCTACAGGTGCTTTACGAAACAATTCTTTCTTGCAAAAATGAAAACTAAAGCAACTACAAAACCCAATTTCTATAAATGGCGTTTCATATTAGTTTCTAATCTGATCTAATCCTCCTTTTTGGGTTTTGTAGGATTGTCTTATTGACAATGATAGGAACTGGAAAGCCTGCCAGAAGGGTATGCTATTTTGCACTTCAATTTTATTCGTTTGGGGTGTTGAACTCTGCCTTAACATTGGCCATGTTTAAGTTAAGCTTTGTTTCTTTTTTTTTGTTTTCTTTTCGGGGGGTGGTTCTTATGCTATTTTTTTTTCTTAATGATTTGGTGTTCAACGATTTACATCCTCATGGTTGAGTATTGTAGTTTATGATGTTGTTTGGCAAGTTGTTGATACGTGGTGTTTGTTAAAATGCTTAACAGAAGTTCAAGCCTTAAAGGCATGCAATGAGAGGAGGAAGAAAGATAAAGTGAAGTGAAGAGTTTGCTATTATGAAGCCTTGCCGTTCCTAAAGAAATTACCTCACTGGTCATTTCACTGAAGAATAGCTATTTTAAATTACTTTTTTGGGATTCATTCCGGCATTTTAAATCTGATATATTATGTCTTTGTTTCTCTGGAAAAACAATGACCCTTTACTAATGCTAGTGAGGTTGAGTTTTGATTTTTTTTTTTTTTCAAATAATTTATTTTTGGTTCATGTGCACTTCAATGAGGTGATTGCAATAATTGAATTTAACTAGAAATCATGTGCTGAAGTTTATACAGGCTCTTTGATGCTGCTGGAGTTCATCATTTTCTTCTTTCATCAACTAGGACTTGAAAAAAAATCATTGTTACAAAATTAAAGACAAAATGAGGAGAACAAGAAAGGTCATAGGGAAGGATTGAAGTGTTAAAACCCTTCTCAGAAACACTCTACCATTAAAAGAAATTTAAAGAGGAGGAAATTAGTGTCAAGGTCACATTGGTGATTGGTCCTTGCAGCAGCATAATCACCTTATTAAGAAATAGCTAATAACAACCTTAACATTTAAAGAAGCTTTCAAGACTTCAAAGTTAAACATGATCATTAACTATTGAAATAAACTGATACGGTCGGTATTCTGGATTTCCACTTGCACATCTCCAAGTGAAAATTTTAGCACATCTCCTCCAACCAAACAATAGCAGATGTATAGCAAAATATGCCAGGCTCTTTTGCTTCCACAAAAGTGGCTATATTGCAATCTTATAGATTTATCATGTGGGTAGCCCTATCCTATCATCATATGTGCCTGACATAGTTTGTTCTGCAGATGTCTCAGTGTATTTTGTCCTGGTAGGAGAAATTGAGCACTCACATCTTGAGCAAAGTTATGGAGAAGGTATTTTGACGATACCATTCTAAGATTGAGGATCCTTTCAAAAAAATTGACTAACTTAATTTATTAACTACTTTTTTAATTTGATATTCGATATATATTTTTTTTATGAAATGGGATATTCGATATTTTTGTATTGAACTTATAAATAAAATTAGGATTAGTTTATATATATATATTTATTTATTTATTTTCTAGAGTAACTTGATTTTTTTATAAGAGATATTTCTTTTGACAATAACTATCATTAGAAGATTGTTAAAATTCAGTTTAATAGTGATAAATAAAAACCAAGTGAATTAATATTAAAATAACAATAGAAAACAGACACTATTTTTTTAATATATTTTATCTGTAGTGTAAAAATAGACTTTTTTAGGCATCATATAGATTATCGTTTTTGTGAGTTTGTAATTAACTTATTAATTTTTTATATATTTCCGTTTAATATAAATTAAAAATAAAATTTATAAATTATAAGAATAGTTTAATAATGAAATAATATAAGTGAAGAATATAAAAAATATATGAAGTTTTATTATTTTAATTATACTAAATAATACTTTATTAATTTATTGGAATGAAAAAACCACCTGATTAGGAGTAATTAATTCCTCATGGTATACCGCTAATTTTTTGTGGGACATATATCGTTTAGCTATTGCGGTCCTATGTTGGCCGCCGCCGAAAGGATTAAGCGACGTCGTATAAGTCTCTGAAATCATTCGCCTCCAGCTTGCTGCTTCTACTAGGATCAGGCTATTCGAACGGCAAAGTTCCAGAAAAGCATCACCTGCTGCCTTTTATGGATTCGCGCTTTGGGAACCAATTGTTCTCGATCGATTAATAGAAGAAAAAGAAGAAGAAGCAGAAGCTGCTGCAGCAGGAGGAGAAGGAGAAATGTCGGGATTTGGGAAGCATTCAGGACCATCAGGACGGCCGTCACCGCAACCGCGTTTTGGGGACTTTCCTCGCCTTCCTTCCCCTTCTCCTTATCCTCCTAAATCACCTCCTTTCTTCCATTCTAGCCCCGTGCCGGCTTCTAGGTACTCTATTTTGCTTTCTTTTTCATTGCATTCTCAAATTGTAGCTGCGCTGATTTTGTTTTTCTATTCTAAATGCTTTATTATTTTTTGAAGATAAATTCATTTGCTTTACTCCCATTTATCTTATCAGTTTGTGCTTAAATCACGCCACTTCTTGATTGAAAGATTTATAAACGAGTATTCGATTCATTCACGGGGTTTAGGTTTACTTCAATGTTCAAGAAAGCTGGTTTTTTTTTGCTTCTTTGTGGGTTTAACGGGCTTAGCTGTCGTTTCTTTTGACCATGAATCTGATTTCGCGACCAATATTCAGATTCTTGTTCAAGTTGGACCTTGAAGTTGATTTTGAATGATGGCGCTGTAGTTGTACATCACCTAATTGCTATTTGCATTTGAGTTTGTCTTGTTTTTGTTTTCGGTGGTGTTGCTATTGAAACGATCAATGATCATATTCTTCAGTAATTGGTGTTTCATGCGCTGGAACATGCTTATTGTGATTTTCTGGTAGCTAGTGTGAGTTTTATGCAATTGGTTCTGAATTTTTGATCCTAGGAGTCCTGTAGCTACAGAGAGAGTGCTGTCACCACCATTGTCTTATGAAGGCTCCAGTCTCGCTGCTAATGCTTCCCAATCTGCTGGAATTCCAAGGTAATGACAAAATAAACCTATCGTCTTTATCCTTATTTCTCTTGTTTTTCCAACCATCCTCCTTGGTCATACAATAGCACCTGCTTTCTGTTTCATCATAGTTAATGTCTTAATAGAACTGGAGGATTTTCTTGTGATAGTAGGAGACCAGAAGCTCTTGGAAGAGTTCGCTCACCTCCTTTGTCCTTCAAAAGCACCCATCCTGTTGCAAATCCATCTTTTGGGGCCCACAGGTGAAAACCATGTTCCATTGCTTGTATTTAATCATTTCTCTTACAGCATGATGCTGTGCAAGCTGGTTTATTTTCTAATAAAAATTTAAAATGCATGTTGGTATAATATCATTTTTTAGGACGCGTTATTGATACTGGGAACCAAACAGGTATACAGATAAGAATATTCTGTGTCTAAGACTCTAAGAGAGAGATCTTGTATCTCAGACATGAAAAAGTACATTCATATATTTGGCTGTAAAATTTGGGAACTATAGTCACCATGTTTGTGAAATAAGTATTACAACGTGAGTTAGTTTCTTCTCAGGTCAACTTTGTCACCTTCTCAATGGGTTAACGGCCAGAGTTCTCTTTCTAAGGATGATGACCAAACGAATCTAACACCTTCTGCAGTCGCTTCATTTGTTGCTTCACGCAATGCTGGAACTAGTGTTACAGCTAAGATTTCTAGATTTCCAGAGATAAAGAGGACCAGATCACCTCCTTCACAAGCTTTGGATGAAGATATTTCTAGAAATCCCAGACAAACTTTCCTTCAAAGGTAAGCTCATTTTCCCATGTATATGTTGCATTGGGTTTTAATTTTTTTAGTTGCAAGTCACACCAGATTTTAATTGGAAACTGTTGCCTTTATATCTAATTAGATTAATTTTGAGAACCATTCTTTTGGTTTGAGGCTTGGATGCACCCTTAATGTGACTATGCTTAATGGTGAGCTATTATCTATGGACTCTTTAGCCTCAGCATCATTTGGTTAAACTGTCATTCATGGATGTGCCTTTTTATCTGATGCTGATCACAAACTCACATCAAATATGCATCTGTATTCCTGCTAACTTTATGCACAGTATTTTTTAAGGTGGATTATTATTTGTGATGCAGGCCTGCTTTGTATCAGTCTGAATGGGATAATCAGCACAAGTTGATGAATAATTATCCGAATCTATTGGCTCATCAAGACCATTCCCCAGTCTCTCCATTTGAAGGTTCTCATGGTTCTGCAAGAAGTTTTGTGAATGATGATGCAGATGTCCATGTGCCAAAGCAAGCTAGATCACCACCTGTATCACCAGCAGATGGAGTTCTCCAGAAGGAAACTAGAAGGTACTTTTAAAATGTGCATATTCTTAAATTTCTGATTTATTTATTTATTTTGTGTTAGTTCCTTTGGTGAGTTGTCTGCTATCAATATGAAAAACCTGCATGGTGATGAGTTTGTAAATTAGCCTTTTGAAGTAAGAACACAGGTGGCACTCGAATTCCAGCTTCAATAACTGAAAGCTTTGGAAATTATAAAATTTCAACAATTCTGTCCAATGGATAGCAAAATAACTCTTTTGACAACCCTGTGAAATCAGAAAGATGTGATAAAGAATTAAGTAACATTGAAGGAGGTATCTGTAAAATCTTTCTGGTGTATTAAACAGGATAATTTTGTTGTGCAAAACTTGGATATTCCACAAGTTTTTGGTTGTTTTGTGTGGGAAAGTAGTGCCTCTTTACATCTGAATGAGCTCATTATGTGCTTACTTTGCCAGGTCTTCTACATCTCCTCCTAGGTTGGGTGCTAGGTCAAATGCTTTTTCCAGTACATCTGGTTCTCAAATTTCTCAAAAAATCTCTCCATCTGCCAACACTACTGCTATTGAAGCTGCTCCCACCAGAAACACCAACTACTCTGTTGCAAAAAGAACACGGTCACCTCCTTTTCCTGCTTCTGATAAAGCCTTTCAGGGAAACTCTTATTCCGATCAAGATGGTGCTGAACGGTAAAAAGTTTGGTGCTCTGAATTCCACTGTTTTGTGACTATTTAATCCATAGACAGTTCAGTTAAGTTAAAAAAATCACTTAATTAAGTTTTGGCATGCAATATGTAGAGAAATTCAAGCCAAGGCAAAGCGATTAGCTCGCTTTAAGGAAGAATTAGGTGAAAAATTTGAAAATAGAACAGATATTGCTGAAAAGAAGGTTTCTGCAAGTGGACGTGAGCGATATATAATTGAAAAGCAAAAATTTGCTGGAAATTACTCCATGGAATCAGGAGGGGATTTCTCCAATGGTGATATTTCTTCTGATTGTGATGGCTTGGGAAGCTCCGGTATCATTATTGGGTTGTGTCCAGACATGTGTCCCGGTATGGCTCTTAGTTATTCAATCTAGAAGGAATCTTGTAATAGAATGATATCCAATTGCGTTATTTGAGTGCATAAGCGTTTGATCAAGTTAAGATTTCCTTGTCATTTTGCTGTGAGAAAGCAACTCGATTCTGAAAGTTGAAGGAATTTGAATACATCTTACTCTAAGCATCTAATTTAGTAGTATCAGGAACAAACTGATGGGCATCTGTTTTATGAATTTGTCTGAAACTGCTTTAATTTTTTATATGGTCTATAATCTGCGTATATGTTTCAGAGTCGGAAAGGGAAGAACGAGAAAGGAAAGGGGATCTTGATCAGTATGAGCGCTTGGATGGTGATAGAAATCAAACTACCAAATTTCTTGCTGTTAAGAAGGTGCCTTCTTTTATCACTTCTAGTTTTTCTGGTCAATGTGCCTTTTTTGTACATTAAACTACTTTTGAATGTTTATTACGAATCAGAATGATAAATATCTGTTTATTGTTTTTCCACAGTATACTAGAACAGCAGAGAGGGAAGCAAGTCTTATACGTCCCATGCCTATCCTGCAGAAGACTATTGATTATCTGCTCAATTTGCTGGATCAACCTTATGATGATAGGTTTCTTGGCACATACAATTTCTTGTGGGATAGGATGAGAGCGATCAGAATGGATCTGCGGATGCAGCACATTTTCAACCTGGAGGCAATAACCATGTTGGAGGAAATGGTTTGTCTTTATCACAGTGGCCTTTTCATAGTATCTAACTTTGGCATCACTTGTGAACAGTGCTTGCAACCATATGTTATGATTATTATAAAAAGGAAAAATTCTTGTTTATATAGATGGAAGTGAGTGCTTATTACTAATATGTTTTGCATGTGGCTTGCAACCCCTTGAATGGCTTTTTAATGTGAATGATAATTCTTTTGATATTATCATTGTGTTGCTCTGGCATAAGGACTATTTCTCCCAGGGATATGGGCAGTGATTGGATTGTTGTGGATTCTTTTACAAAGTTTACAGAATGGTTAATATCAACTTTAAACCAATAATTTAACTAAAACAAATATTGAAAGATTATAGGGTCAAGAATGGAAGAAATATGGGAGCTGAGTTTTTGAAGAAATATTGGAGCTGAATTTTTGGGTGAGTTCTCCATAGCTGGTTGGCTGAGAAAAGAAGAGGAAGGAAACCATTTGGATACCCTTTCTTGGGGTAAAATCTGAGTACAGGTGATACTGGGGCATTTGAAATGCTGAATATTGTAATGGTTCCTTGAACTCTTGTTACACAATGCGCAATGTTCAAAACCTTGGTTAGTTGTGTAGTTAAATGTTGAAATGTTCTCGGCACAATAATATATATCTCCTTTGTGATTACTGTAAAATTTGTTTACATATTTCAATGGATATCTTTTTTCCATTGCCTTGGTGGCTCCATGGCCATAAACATCAGCTAAAGTTGTTAAGTTTACAGTGTTGTGCAAGGTTCCAACAGGGAAGTGCTTTGAGTCCTAGCCTTGGCAATTTTAATTTAAATAAATATGGTGCTTCATCCTTTAAATATTACAATTATTCGTCCATAAGATATATGTATATAAATATGGTGGCTCATCCTTTAAATATTACAATTCTTCATCCATAAGAATTGTTACCTTGGCAACAAGACGACAACTATTATAGGTGTTATGATACTTCCAAAAATAAAAACTACAACACAGAAAATTGATCTTCAATTTTAAATGGTATAGTTATTTACTTCATTGCATTGATTACTATTTTTTTAATCAGATTGGAGTTTTAAGAAATTTAAATAGCCTTTTGGCGTGTCCTTATACTTTCATGTGGTAGCTAATGGGCCAAATAAACTAGTATTAGGATATATTTAGCCATTTCATTCTATTTGAGCTAGTATCTGGTATATCAAGCTATTCTAATTGGCCAAATAACTAATGCATCTGGTTACACTTGTTTCTATTAATTTGTATTTTTATCTCAGCTTTAAATCTATTGAGCCAGTTTTATGTATTGGACAATGTGCATTAGTTACGCATGGAGCATGATCTTATTATTCTCTTAACTAAATGCTGTTGTTGGTCAATTCTTATGTCAGATACGGCTTCATATAATTGCTATGCATGAGTTGTGTGAATACACAAAAGGAGAAGGTTTTTCCGAGGGATTTGATGCACACCTAAACATCGAACAGATGAATAAGACTTCAGTTGAACTGTTTCAAATGTATGATGACCACAGGAAGAAAGGAATTAATGTTCCAACGGAACAAGAATTTCGTGGTTATTATGCACTTCTGAAACTAGACAAGCATCCTGGATATAAAGTAAGTTATATACAGCAGGAACTAGCAACTAGGTTTTACAGGTTACACTTAGCATTGTATTGCTGTTCGTTAAAAAACTCTTCCTGCTAGGTTGAACCTGCAGAGCTGTCACTGGATCTTGCAAAGATGTCTCCAGAGATAAGGCAAATGCCAGAAGTGCTATTTGCTCGTGATGTAGCAAGGTAGTTACATCCTCCAAAGTATTATGGTGCTAAAGTATCATAGTATAAACCTGTTCTCATAATTGATGTGGTTGGCTGCTACAGGGCCTGTAGAACAGGTAATTTTGTTGCCTTCTTTCGGCTTGCAAGAAAAGCAAGATACCTTCAAGCATGCTTAATGCATGCCCACTTTGCAAAGGTATGAATAACTGTTGGTATCAGAGTACTGATTTATTATGCCCATGAATATTCATTTTATTGATTGGCACAAAAATAAATTTCAGCTAATCTGCTACTTACCAATGCTCCTTAAGTCTTCTATTCAGTTTTTAATCAATGGAGAACATAACAGACATCCAATTGAGTTACTTGCTTATTTGGACAGAATGAAAATAGTACTACAATCTAATTCCTTATCCCAATTATCTGAGGCAGATTAATAGCTATTGAAACAATAACTTGTGCATTTGGCTTATGTTGTTAACTTTGCTTGCATGTGCAAGCACATGAGAAGTATCAAAAGTAATATTGTTTAACATGATATGATGCACTCATTTTCATATTGTTTATGTAGAAGGATAATATTTTGTTGTTATATTTCACAATAGATATTACAACCTATTTATACATGAGAGACGATATCTAAACAGGAAGGAAAATCAAGCCTATAATTATACAATCCCTAAGATTAAGCAACTGACCCATCTATTAATATTTACTTTCTATATTAACATATTTACTTTCTATAACTTATAACACTCCCCCTCAAGTTGGATCATAAATGTTAATCATGCCCAACTTGTTACATATATAATCAACTCGAGTCCCATTTAGAGTTTTAGTGAAAATATCTCCTAATTGTTCTCCAGTTCGGATATGTCCTGTTGATATTATCTTTTGTTGGACCTTTTCCCGAACAAAATGACAATCAATCTCGATGTGTTTAGTCCTCTCGTGAAATACTGGATTGGAGGCAATGTGGATAGCTGCTTGATTATCACACCACAACTTAGCAGGCACCGAATTTGTGAACCCAACTTCTTCCAACAGTTGACGTACCCACAAGATTTCACAAACGGCTTGTGCCATGGCTCGATATTCAGATTCAGCACTAGAACGGGAGACCACATTTTGCTTCTTACTTTTCCATGAGATCAAGTTACCTCCCACAAAAACACAATACCCAGTAGTTGACCTCCTATCAACTTTCGAGCCTGCCCAATCAGCATCAGAAAAGCATTCAATCTTTGAGTGTCCATGGTTACCATAGAATAGGCCTCGCCCTGGGGCCCCTTTAAGGTAACAAAGAATTTGTCCCAGAGCATCCCACTGGGCAACAGTAGGAGAAGACATAAACTGACTTACCACACTCACTGAATATGCAATATCAGGACGAGTCACCGTCAAATAATTTAGTTTGCCAACTAATCTTCTATACCTTCCAGGATCTGCAAATGGCTCACTGTCTTCTGTGGTAAGTTGAAGGTTAGGGATCATTGGGCACTACAAGGCTTAGCACTCAATTTTCCTGTTTCTGCCAACAAATCAAGAACATATTTTCTTTGAGATAAGATGCCTTTCTTACATCGCATGACTTTGATTCCCAAGAAATATTTCAAGGAACCCAAATCCTTTGTATGAAACTGTGTTTTAAGAAATTCTTTTAGGGATGTGATGCCAGCAATGTCACTTCCTGTAATAACGATATCATCCACATATACTACAAGCAGAATTACTCCACTATCAGAATTTCTATAAAACACTGAGTGATCACACTTACTCATCTTCATTCCAAACTGTTGGACTACCTCACTAAACCTGCCAAACCATGCCCGAGGACTCTGTTTCAAGCCATAAAGAGATTTTCGAAGTCTACAAACCTTACCTCCTGAGCAACAAAACCAGGTGGTTGCTTAATATAAACCTCCTCCTGAAGATCACCATGAAGAAAAACATTTGTAATATCTAGTTGATGCAAAGGCCAATCATGAGTAGCCGCCAAGGAAATAAACAATCGGACAGATGCGAGCTTGGCAACTGGAGAGAATGTATCAGAATAGTCAACTCCATAAGTTTGTGCATAACCTTTGGCCATTAAACGGGCCTTGAGGCGAGCAATAGATCCATCAGGGTTTACTTTCATTGCAAACACCCATTTGCACCCAATAGCCTGCTTTCCTGGGGCAAGGACATCAACTCCCAAGTGTCATTAGTATCAAGGGCCATCATTTCCTCTTCCATTGCAGCACGCCAACCAGGATGGGACAAATCCTCAATAACAGTTTTGGGAATTGAAATAAAATCTAAAGCAGTGACAAAACAACGAGAAGAGGAGGATAATTGATCATAAGAGACACAAGATGAAATAGGGTAAGTGCAAGTACGTTTACCTTTGCGAAGAGCAATGGGCAAATCCAAATCAAACAGTGAAGGATCAGTGGGAGCAGGATCAGTCGACGAAGAAGCGGGTAGCGGAACGGAGTCAGAGTCCTCTAAGCGTCTGGAATACACATGAAAGACAGGAGGGCGACTTGGCACATGAGCGAAAGGTGTAGGAGTAGTCTGAGGAGACAGAGAACGAACAGTGTATAACAAGAGGTCATCTTCCTCCTCCTGGGTGTTATAAACAGATGATGGCGGAAAAAACGGAGTGGACTCAAAGAATGTTACATCCGCAGACACAAGATACCGATTCAGATCAGGAAAAAAACAACGATACCCTTTCTGACGTTGAGAGTAGCCAAGGAAGACACATTTGAGTGATTTGGGATCCAATTTAGTAACCTGTGGACGAACATCACGAACAAAACAAGTACAACCAAAGATACGTGACTCAATAGGAAACAAAGACTTAGTGGAAAATAAAATGTTATAAGGGATATCACTATGAAGGATGGAGGAAGGTATGCGATTGATAAAAAAACAAGCAGTGGATACAGCATCAGCCCAAAAACATTTAGGCACCTTCATTTGGAATAAGAGGGCTCTGGCTACTTCAAGAAGATGTCGATTTTTTCTTTCAGCAACTCCATTTTGTGAAGGAGTGGCAACACAAGAGAACTGATGAAGAATCCCTTTTTGTAACAAATAAGATTGAAATTCCCCAGAGAGATACTCTTTAGCATTATCACTTTGCAATATACGGATGGAAGTATTGAATTGGGTTTGGATTTCAGCATAAAATGCACAAAAAATAGAAAATAATTCTGAACGACTCTTCATTAAAAATAACCAAGTAGTACGAGAGAAATCATCAACAAAAGTAACAAAATACTTAAAGCCAGACTTAGACACAACAGGACAAGGACCTCAAACATCTGAATGGACTAACTCAAAGGGGGACGAAGCCCGTTTATTGACTCGAGACAGTGTAGGTAAACAATGATGTTTGGCAAATTGACAAGACTCACAATCTAGAACAGACAAAGAATGAAACTGTGGATATAATTTCTTCAAAGCCGAGAGAGAAGGATGCCCAAACGACAATGAACATCAAAAGGTGTTAAACGCGTGGAGCATACCAGAGATCGAGGAGATCGAGGTAGTTGCTGATCCAAGACGTAAAGACCCTCTGACTCACTCCCTCTACCAATAATCTGCTTCGTCGAAAGATCCTGAAAAACACAGTGATCAGGAAAGAATGAGACACAACAATTCAATACACGAGTGAGTTTACTCACGGAAAGCAAATTAAACGCGAATTTAGGAAGACATAATACAGAGGATACAGAAAGAGAAGGGGTTAAGTTGACATGATCAGAACCTATGATAGAAGATTTAGTGCCATCAGCAAGAGTAACATAAGAAGGCGATGTATGAGACTCAAGATTGGACAAAAGATTAGAATTACCTGACATATGATCGGTAGCACCAGAATCAATAACCCGTTTGGAGGATGAAGACACAAGACATGCAGTAGAATTACCTGATTCGGCAATTGCAGTGATAGAGGAGGAATTAGAGGATTTTAAAGATGTCTGGTATTGGATGAATTGTGCATACTCATCTGCAGATATCAAAATTCCCTGATCGAAAGATCCATTCAATTTGTGTTCCGTGATTTTAGTCATCATAGGAATCACATCAGTTACGGTGGTGGTTTTAACTTTAGCCATAAGGACAACCAATCCAAAACGATAGCAACAAAAGAAACACAGAATCAGAAAACAGTACCCGGCGTGAACAGTACCGATGAACAGTATCACATGAACAGTGCCGATGAATAGTACCCCCGAATATGAATAGTACCTAAAACACCTCCACCCAACACCCGAACGGCAAATAAACCTCAGATCTGACAAGGGAATGGTGTGGCGACTCCGGCGATGGTGAGATCCAAATGTTAACCTTTATGGGTAACCCAAATGAACAGAGCCCTAAGTCTCTAAAAAAATTTTAAAACTTGACGAGAGAAAAAAATTAAATTTCCATGAGAATGGCTCTGATATTATGTAGAAGGATAATATTTTGTTGTTCTATTTCACAATAGAGATTACAACCTATTTATACATGAGGGACGGTATTTAAACAGGAAGGAAAATCAAGCCTATGATTATACAATCCCTAAGATTAAACAACTGACCCATCTATTAATATTTACTTCCTATATTAACATATTTACTTTCTATAACTTATAACAGTTTATCAGGTAAAATTTTGTCTATGTATTCTGAAAATATAACCTACCAATCATTTCAATAGATTAACTGCTCTTGATTATTGATTGCCAAACCATCATAAATGTTGACTAGGGGATCCTCCTTCCAGGAGTCCATATTAACACGTCTGAAAGGTAGCATTCACCTTTGTACTGCTTTATTTGTGATCCATTTTACTTGACCTTGCACTTGCAAACACAGATTGATATTTAGTAATATTGCCTCATGCCCCTTGCATTTGTTATTTTGATCAGTTACGAACTCAGGCACTTGCTTCTTTGCACTGTGGTCTACAAAATAATCAAGGTCTCCCTGTTGCCCATGTTGCCAATTGGCTTGCAATGGAGGTAGCTTTTTATTTTAGATCAGCTTTTATTTTTATTTACTTCACAATTAAGTTCATTGATTTTATATCCATGCTTTGATGTTGAAATCAGGAAGAAGACATTGAAAGCCTATTAGAACATCATGGGTTTTCTATAAAGGAATTTGAAGAGCCATATATGGTAAAGGAAGGCCCATTTCTCAATGGTGACCAGGATTATCCTACCAAGCGTTCAAAGCTAGTTCATCAGAAAATTTCTAGAAGGATAGTTGACGATGTGTCACCTACTTCTCAAGTGGCTTCCTTGCCTGCTCAAGCATCCAGAGAAATTCAGCTGCCAACGGTCTGCAAGCATGACAAGAAACCTGTTGCTTCTACTTTTATGGAGAGAAAGGGTTCAACCCACGCAGTTGATGAAGAAATGCCTGATTTTCAAGTTGTTTCATCTCCAAAAGTTGGCACAAAATTGCAGCCAGTAATTGATACGTCAAAAGTTGGTCAACAAAGTCAAGAAGATCGTCGGGTGGAAGGTTCCTATTTCTCTCCATGGGGCTTCTCTTTGGTCCACAGCCCCCTGGTAAACCTGCCTGCTAAATTTAACGAGGTGGAGAAACTAAATGATAACATTCTTTCCAGCATCTCTCCTGAGAAGAAGATGCTATCTGGCATGGAAGACGTTCCACTGCAAGTTGTGTCAAGAGCCTCTTTGCAGGAAATATCCCCAAGTGCTAAATATGGTTATGTTATGGAGAACAAGGTCCCTGTTGTGGTTTGTAATGATACAAAAGATGAACCTCCTGATAATCATGAAATGGAAAATGATGAAGTTTTGGAAAATTACGATGATGAAGTTGCTCAGGCAAAGCTCAAGCTGATCATTAGGTTTGTCACTTCAACTATTTAGCTTTGAGTTGTGGTTGGTTGTATTTTAATTTTCTCATTATTATGTCTATTATCAGATTATGGAGGCGGCGTGCTTCAAAACAAAGGGAACTGCGTGAGCAAAGGCAGATAGTAGCAAATGCTGCACTTAGTTCATTATCATTGGGACCACCAATTCGAAAGGCCAAAGATGTAAGCTTTTTTATATTTATGATTTCTAGTTTTCATGCTACCATTTTCTTATTCATTTCTTTACGTTTGTGAAGTGTTCTTTAATCTGCAAAATTATTTTATTCAAGTACTAACCCATTTCATATAGCCAACCCAACTAATTTGGGATTAAAGCTTTGTTCTTATATATAATCCATTTTCATGCTTCATTTCCTATGCAAGCAAATCTCTTCTAGTGATTTACCTCGACTTTTTTTTCTTTTGCCCCTTCTATTGTAGCAACTGAGCACTACTACTGAGTTTGATATTGAGCATGTTATGAGGGAGAGGTATGAAAAGCATAAACAATCATGGTCGAGCCTGAATGTATCTGATGTCATTGTGGACATACTCGGCAAAAGAAATCCTACTGTTGGATGCCTATGCTGGAAAATTGTCTTGTGTTCTCAGCAAAACAATCAAGGAGACAAAGTGGTGGCAGCAGGCCCGTGGTTGCTTTCAAAGATCATGCCTTCTAAAAAAGATGACAATCTTCTAATTTCATCTTCTGGTATGTCAATATGGAAAAAATGGGTTCCCAGCCAATCTGGAAATGACCTGACCTGCTGCTTGTCAGTTGTTAGGGATGTTATGTTTGATGATTTGAATGAGACAATAGATGGAGCAAGTGCAATTTTGTTTGTTGTATCTGAAAGCATCCCGTTGAACACACAGAAAGCCCAGTTGCATAACCTGCTTATGTCGGTACCTTCTGACTCCTGCTTGCCCCTCCTGATCTTATGTGGCTCTTGCAATATAAAGGTTTCAGATCCTTCCTCCACTATAGTTAGTGAATTAGGTCTTCATGACATTGAAAAATCACGGATAAGTAGCTTTCTCATTGTTTTTCTTACTGGAGATACGGAGAAGGAATACTTGGATGGCTTTTTCAGTGATGAGAGATTAAGGGAAGGACTAAGGTGGCTGGCTAGTGAATCCCTCGTGCAACCTGATATTTGCTGTATAAAGACTCGTGAACTGATTCTAACCCACTTGAATCCCTTGTTGGATGTCCTTGATAAGAAGAGTGTTCATGCATTAGATCCAAATCACTGTATTTCAGCCTTCAATGAAGCGTTGGATTGGTCTCTGGGGGAAATTGCTGCTGCTGCCAAATCAAAGCCCATCGGTTGGCCTTGTCCTGAGATTGCTTTGCTGCAGGAGTCGTGTGATGAGCATATGGTGGTCAGGTGGTACTTGCCAAGCATAGGATGGAGCTCAGCAGCAAGAATTGAACCACTTGTGTCTGCGTTAAGGGAATGTAAACTTCCTACTTTTCCTGATCCTATATCGTTGTCTGGGAAAGGTGCTAAATCAGGTGAAGAGATTGAGAACCTGAAATCACAACTCGAGAACTGCTTGATCCATTACATGACTCAATCGAGTGGAATGATGACACCTAACTTGGCAATAAAAGAGGCACAGGTAATGCTGCAAAAATGTGCTCGACTTGAGCTCCATGACTCAAGCTACTATATTATTCCAAAGTGGATCTCAGTTTTCAGACGGATTTTTAATTGGCGGTTAACAAGTTTATCCAGTGGTGCAGTCTCCTCGGCCTATGTTTTAAGGCATCATCATGTTGATCCGACTCCACTTATTCTTGATGAGTTTGGGCTAGAAGGAAATGAATCTTTGCCATACATAAATCAACCTTCTTTAGATGAAATAATTGTTGGCTGTACTCCCCTTGTACCAACAAGGGATGAGCCACAGCTGGAAGCTTTCCAACCTCAGCAAAGGAGAGTCTCAAACGGTGATGTGTGTGGGGCTGGCAGAACAAATGACTTGATGGAGGATGAAAGCGCTTCTGCACAGTTTGACAGAGATAACCATGTAAACGCTGGCGGTGTTGAGGCGACGGTTGCTGGCCAAACTACTAAAGAAGCTGACAAATTAACCAAGTTGTTGGAACAGTGTAGCATATTGCAAAATTCCATAGAGGAGAAACTTTACATTTATTTTTGAGAATTTAGAAATGAGTTTGTGCTTTGTAAATATCCATAATTTAAGAGAGTTGGCCGACTCTACCATTGTAGTGTTTGTAATCCTATTCAAGGAAATAGTAAAAGCTCCATTTTGTTCAAGGGAGAAAAAGATAAAACTACAAATTAATTCTTTTTTTTTTTTTTAAATTCCTTTTTCCGTTGAAAATAAAATTTGAGTAGGTATAATTCATTCAAATCTGTTCAAGTACCACAAGCGCTTCCATGATATTACAACCAAGTAGCTTGCGGCACAAAGCATATGCCAACCGCTATATAGTACACAAATCGTTGAAGTATCATCTCGCTTCATACATCATTACCAACGAAAAGAATAGAAAATGGTTGAATGTATCATTTAATTTCTGACTTTTACATAAAACCCGTAAACCCTACTTTATAAAAATCAAGAGTTTAATAATTATTAGATATATCAATTAGAGCCTATTGATGAATTTGGGCGGGTGGGGGAAAGTCTGTCACAGCAAAACATGTCACCAAGTCATGAGCGGTGACTCGAACTCTTAGGAATGGCATGCCGACAGACATGGACTCGTCATGCTCCAAGAGATGAGGCATGTACAACACTTGGGAATTCAATGGCTTTTTAAATGTAATACAAAAAAAAAAAAAAAAAAAAAAAAAAAAAAAAAAAAAAAAAAAGAGGAAGAACAGCAGATTAAGAAAAGCATGAGAATGCCACATGCCATGAAAATAACCCCATGCCTCCAAAGTTATTGCATCAACATCCAAAACAAAACAAAACAAAACCGTTGAATTAGTACATCCTCCAGTGACACTACCAAAATGGTCGAGTAATTGAACAAAGCATGAGCACTACTACGGAGAACACAAATTTTCCATTCATTGGTTCATCACATAACAGCAAACAGTATACATATCAAAATTTACATTTGATGCTAAAAATTACAGAAACTATCATCAAAGAAATGCAGCATCAATTGCAAGACTCTCATACTACTGTTAATAGACATATAGGAGAGATTTAAGATCATAAATGGCATAAGAAATTCAAAATTGCACATAGTTGAGCGTGATACCAAAACTAAGCAACTTTATGTCATTTCTTCCTCCTAAATACAGTGTGAACGAGAGTATATATATCTTAATGAAATTTACAACTATCATTTCCCAGCCTCCAGGAATATCAACAACTTTGGGAACCCAGTTCCTCGTGTTCGGATTTAACAGCTGCTTGGTTACAGCATAACGGAAAGCATTATGTTCTCCTGAAGCCATTGTTTAGTTAACAGTCAGTGGCAGTGCTTCAGCAATAGTGAGAAAAAAGGTGGCCTGCTTGGAGATCCTTGGAGCGAGTACATCTTGTGCAGGGAACAAATTGTCTTCACTTTCAATAGCAGGATCACTAACCCCCACTCTGATACAAGCCAAAAGCAAGTCAAATCATAAATCAATAACTCAAGAGTACATTCTATAAATTATATATGGGATGCAATCAGGAAATAGGTATCAAACAGATTGAATTCACTGAGCAAACTACATAAATATAAAACAAAGGATGTGGAGCAGCTTGTTGATGCCAATATGTTAAGATTACTGCACTAAACAAAGGGAAAAGAATTTGCTCAGTCAATAATATAAGAGGTGACAAAGTTAAGGTAGCCTAGAAGACCCACCAATTCCGAGGACCTCTGATGTGATGGAGATGGAACAACAATAGCTGCACTTCGATTCACCGAAAGTTGCTGATCTGAGAATTCACTCCTCGCTGAACGGTAAATTTCAGACCCAGAGCCAATGGAGAAACCAGAACTTTCTCTTCGTGTCCTTGAACTCACTTGATTCCTATTGACTTGGGCAGTTCCATCTGTAGCAACAGCACCTGGCTATTAATCAAAATTAAAATTAGATAAACATAAGCAACCAATGGGCCCCTTCAAAAATGTGGCCAAAGTAGAGTGCAAGTAATATTTACTAAATTCTCAGTGTCCCTCTCTTCATTTTTCTTCCAAGTTATGGATTTAACCTCCCAAAAAAAATTTATTATAGATAATGCATAGACCAAATTCATAACAAACAAATTATCTTTATCTACTAGTTTGTTATTTTATCTTACCTTCTTTATTTGTTATTAGATTTTTATTATCTCATCTTAATAGTTTATAATCTAATAATTGCTTGCATAAGACTTCTATTTCTTATGGTTGTATGAGCCTCCATTGTATAAGGAGTTATATTTATGCAATAAAACAAACATATTTATTTTCAAAATTGTGAGATTGAGACTCTCTCCTAGAGCTCCCTCAAATGAGCTCCTTCCCTATCCCTCATCCCATATGACGCGACCCATGTCTCGGGACCATAACAAAAAAACTTTCGTAAAATAAACTAAAGAACATATCATAGGAGAAAAATGGATTATTTAACTGTTAGTTAGCATGGGATTATGTATTTAGCACTCCATATATCAGTTTTGGACAAGTAACATATGCAATTATCAACATCAGATGCCACCAAGATATATGTTGGCCTTGTAGAAAGATTCTTTATGACATACTGCACTTAAAATGCGACCAATAGATATGAAACTTAAAATGCAACCAATAGAAATTACTTCAGCGTGACAATTGACATGAAACTTAATCTAAAGCATTGAAAAAGGAATTCAAAAATTACTAGATGCAGAGGATAGACTCTTAAGCACTTACACTAGATGAGTTCTTAATGTGTACAATAATGATTGTAATATCATCTGTCCGATTTTCATGCTCCAACCAGAGTTTATAAGACTCTCCAGCAATGGCTGCACATGCATCTCGGGGATCGTTATATTGTGCCACCTACAGAGAGAGGCATTTGTAATGGAACAAAATAGCAGGGATAAGAGGAGAGATAACAGGGGAAGAAAATGATACAAGATCAATATCATCCTTAAGAGTTGAATCCATCAGTCAATTTTTACTCCTTTATTTTAACATGGGAATATAAATAGATTGTCACTTGATTTCAGTAAATGGAAGTCAAAAAGGTCATTGATAATTGACATTTAAGTGTCCGGAAAACTTGATGAAAAATTGATTTGCACCCATACTTCATTCTCCCTGAGTTTAGATCATAAATTATAGGTGCAACTTGATTATTTCAAGAAACTTTACAGGCATAAACATGGCACATTCATGTTACATATATCGAGAAGGAAGTAAATTTCTGTGTCCAGTTCCCAAATTGCTGGCAATCATAAACTTTTAGCAAAAGACCATTAGATAGCTTAGAAATACTACAATAATCTAGAAAATCAAAGGATGAGTCACAGAAATAACATACAGACAAAAGAAAGACACAAACACAAAGGTCAGAAAAGCATACCATATCAACAACTGCTTGGCTCGAGAGGAACTCAAAAACTCCATCACTTGCAACCACAAAAAACAAATGATTGGGCGTAAGCTGTACTATGGAAACCTCTGGATCAGCAATAACCCCAATTGTCTCAGCTGTGCTATCCCCTACGCTTCTTGTAAAAGCTGTCCCTGGATACATCCCATTCTGCACCCACAACCGTGGAGGATCACCCCCTTGACTTTCCTCATCGTCCCATGTCTGTATGTTAGGATCCATATACCCTTCCACTTGATCAACACTCAGAACTCTTGCCCCACATGACTTCACCCTCTCATACTCATCTTTCCTAAAGGGGGTTTGATCTTTGGACAAATCCTCAGCTATAATTCTATTCCCCCTTTTAACAGCAATTACTGCTCTGGAATCACCCACATTGGCAACATAAATCTTATCTCCATTAACAAGAACAGTTATTGCAGTAGTACCACTCATCGAATCATCAATTTTACTACTATGTAACTCAGAGTTTGTCCTTGAAAATGCCGAAGTATAAGCTTTAACAGGGTCATTCAACAACGAGGGATCATTAGCTAATATCTCCACTAACCTATCCTTAACAAAATTTGAACATTCAGCACCATATAGACCATGCCCATCAAATACACCAAAGAAATGGACACTGGGATTACCCTGAATTTGAGTTCTAATGCAGAAACTGTCTTGATTTTCCTTATCTGGCGAGTCTGGATAGTAACCTCGCTGAGTCAGAGCAGAGTATTGCAATTTTAAGTTGTGGGAAGGGACAGAAATAGCCTCCAGCGCTCTCTGAGTGAGTACGTGTTTATTACCAACACAAGCCGCTTCAGGGTGGCCTCTTGAATCACCATCTGATGTTGACGAGTGGCGATTGCAACACTTGCCGTGGACACAACCCATGTTTCTGATAGACAGGCGAGAGCTAAAATGAGAAAATTTTCCGAACTGCAGACTTTCCGTTTGCAAAATGTCCCGATAGAAACAGGAAACTATTGGAGTATTGTGTAAAATAGCTGAGATGAAGTCATTGACAAAAGCGTCAACTGGGAATTTTCTGATTTCAACAATGAAGCTCTTAAAAGAGTGATTTTATGGAGAAGCAATTTCAGAGAAAGGGAATGAAGAAAGACAGAAGGAACCCCAAAAAAAAACCCTAGAAGCAAAACAACCCGAAAACTCAGTTTTTAAGAAGCAAAATTGCTTCTTGAATGACGAAAATCGACATCTGGGTTACACCCAAGAAAACGTTTTCCACGAGAATCATTCTAGAATAGCAAAACCTGTACAGAAGAAAGGAATTTTCCCTTAAAGAAAGTTGAAAAAAAAATCCAAAAAACTAAAAAGCAGCAAAAGTTAGAGACATTTTTAAGTCTCAGATACACGGTGGGGATGTTTCCAGATGAGGTTTCCAAAGAAAAAGAAATGTGGGTATTTTGGGGCACCAGATCAAGGCTCAAGAAGAAAGCGAGTACCAATACCAAAGATTGAAGCAAATGAAAACCTCAAGAAAAAGGGTTTGGTGATGAGGCAGATAGATAGAGGGTTTTGCTTTTCTTAGAACAAAAGAGAGAGATTCGATGTGTGCAGTGGTGGAATTTGTTTTGTACAGAGAAAGGAACCCGACTTTGATGAAAACAAACATAAAACAGAGAAGCAGCCAACTGAAAATTAAACCAACGCCAATTAGATTTTAAAATGGTTTCACCAATATTAGAATGCATTAATCCCTCTTTAGATTTTCTCTTGTTTGTATTTCTACCTAACCTTGGACCAGAAAAACATCAATTTTTATTTTAAAAATATATTAAAATATTACTAAAATTTTAAATGTTAAAAATTATAGATAAATTAAAATATTTTTAATAAATTTTTTATATTATGAAATTAAATATTAAAATAATATAATATGGAGAGGAATTTGAAAGAATTAATTTTTTTATAAAACGTAAAATGAAATTAAAAATAAAAAGGGTATATTAATGCAAAATTATTTTAATAATTAGATAACATTATTATTATTATTATTACCTACCCTTATTTCTTCGTTTTGAATTAAAGTATCCAATTTTAACTCATGCATGATTTTCTTGAGGAATTGTTGCTGCTGCTATGACTTTCCACGGCGAAATAAATTTTAAATTTTACTAAAAAATTTTATCTATATCTTTCTCCTCATATAAATAATTTTCTATCTTTCTTTTTAATAATTTTTTAATGTTTTTTTAAGAAAGTTTGTACAATATTAAAAAAATATATAAGACAATTATATCCTTCAATAAGAAACATACTTTTAGATGAAATTTAATTGAGTCGTATGAGTGACCATTTCAATTTCCAACAAATACATGGCATGAAGTGAGGTCACCACCTCCCCATGATCAGAGATAGATAGATAGATAGATAGAGAAGAGACTTTGTGGGGTAAGCAAAGGAGAGTTAAAGAGTGCTTTTTGAGAAGGAAGCTTTTGGATTTGGCTGAAAAATTCACTTATAGGAGGGCCCAAAATAGATGCTGACTCACAAGCTCACATCCGCCCCACAGTCCCCATCAGAATTCTATCACCCCATCACTCCCACCCTTTTTTTTATCATAGCCTTGCAATCTTTTTATCTAGTAATTTTTTTTAAAAAAATTATTATTTAATTTTTATAATATAAGAAATTCACTCAATTTTTAAAAAATATATTAAAATATTTATAATATTTTAAAAAATATATTAATGACTCCCTTAATTAATTTTTTATTAAGTATTTTATTATTCAGTTCTTAAATTTATTTTTTTATAATATTTAAAATTTAAAATTAATAAAAAAAATTAACTAATAAATTTTTTAAAATATCAAAAATATTTTTAATATAATTTTTAAAATATAATTTTTTAAAATTAAAAATTAACTAATAAATTTTTTATATAAAGACTAAGTAATAATTCTATCTAATTTTTATAATAATGTTTTCCATTATCATCTTTTAACTTATCATCATTTCAAATTACTGTGCAATTATTATCGTAGAAAAATAATATTTATTATATTATAATATATTTATATATGAAAAATGGTATCTAGATTTAAAAATTAAGTTTATAATTATACAATTTCTAAGATTAAACAATTGACCCATCTATCAATATTTACTTTTTATATTAACATATTTAGTTTCTATAACTTATAACACTCCCTTTTAAATTGAAGTATAAATATTAATCATGTCCAACTTATTACATATATAATTAACTCGAGTCTCATTTAGAGATTTAAAAATTTAATGAAGATATCTCCTATTATCTTTTGTTGGATCTTTTCACGAACAAAATGACAATCAATCTCGATGTATGTAGTTCTTTCGTAAAATATTGGATTGGAGGCAATGTAAATAGCTGTTTGATTATCATACCACAACTTAGCATGCATCGAATTTGTAAACCCAATTTCTTCCAAATTGAAGCACATTTTCTCAATTCGGTAAAACGCCTTACACACATCATAAATACTGAAAATATTCTATTTGTCATAATATAGAAATTACAAATACTCAATTAATTCTATTACAAATACTCAATTAATTCTTTAATAAATTCACAGTCATTAATAAGACTAATCATCTCACTATGAATAGAATTTTGAATCTGCAAAAATAAACGAGTATCATCCCTCATCCAATCTCTACGAGTATCATCTCTCATTCAATCTCTACGAGTTTCATCAATTTGAGGATTCTTGATAAGATGATCATCCATTTCAATATTTCGTAAATAAATACGGATAGTCTTACTCAAATCCAAAAAATTAGATCTATTTAATTTGTATTCCGTGATTTTAGTCATCACAAGAATCACATCAATTACGGTGGTTTTAACTTCAGCCATAAAACAACGAATTCAAAACAATCAAAATAAATAAAGAATCAGAAGAATAGTATCCATGAACAGTATTCGTGAATAATAATCGTAAACAATGTTCGATAAACAGAGTCGAAGTTTCCAAATGTTACCCTTTATGGATAATTCAAATGAATAGAACCCTAAGTCTCCAAATGTTACCCTTTATGAGTAACCCAAACAAAGAGATCGATAAGTGTAACGACCCGGAAACCGGATCGCTACCGGCGTTAGGATCCAGATCGACTTAAGATCGCCGGGACCCATAGCAAGCCTAACATACAACCTGTGTACCTGATAAAATCCCATACATGATCATACATTTTCGTAAAAAATTAAAACTTTCCATATACCAAGTTTAACCTAAGCATGCACTATATCTGTAAACATAAAACCCCTTACTGGAGCCCTCATCAAATGTTCCAGCTGGGTCAACATATCATACATCAAGGTTGGTTCAACATATCTCATCATTAAAACATTTATCTATTTACATAAAGATCATGTATAAAAAAGGACTTAATCATACATAACTAGGGCAAAGCACAACTCTATCCATTACATATATTTACATTGCATTACATTATAATACATGACCACTACAACTCTATTATAAGAACATAGCTTTTACCCTTGCTGACTTCCTGCTATCACTGACCCTGCAAACCTGGGGGTTAGGGGAAAGGGGTGAGCTAAAAAGCCCAGTGAACAGAACAATAAAAATATTTAAATATCATATGCCATCATGAAATGCATCACAAGACAAGTAATCACCTTAAGATGGTATTGTCACCAAAAGCCCCCTACATATCCCATAAATGCCCGGCCCTCGACGGAGCTCCTCAGGACTTCCTCTTAACATAACATAACATGTCCAACTGTGCCAGAGGCGATTAGGCCACACCTGGTCTTCTCTTACTCTGTGCCAGGGGCGATTAGGCCTCACCTGGTCTTTTCTTACTCTGTGCCAGGGGCGATTAGGCCTCACCTGGTCTTTTCTTACTCTGTGCCAGGGGCGATTAGGCCACACCTAGTCTTTCCATCTCATATCATATCATATCACATTGAGGGCTAATGGATCACCCAATATCCATCCACATTAACAATGAATAATGCAATGCGTCATATTCGTGGATTCTAATGCAAAACAACCTAATACATATCATGGCATTCATGATGCATGGATCATGCTCTAAAGTTCATTTGCTTTAAAATAAAAGAGTTGTGTTCTACTCACCTCTGGCTGACTCTGATCTGACTCTGAAGCAGCTATCTCACTGCTGATCACCTCGGTTCCTCAGGTCAGATCCTACACAGGTGGACTCAAATGAGGGACCAAACAACTCTAACATAACTCTAAACATCTCCCAAAAAACCCCCTAAAACATCATAAAACATGCATATAAAACAACCAAGGGCTGGACAGGGGACTTTTGGCAGCAGGTTCGGCGGCCGAAACCCCTTCCAGATCCGAAAGTCAGGCACTTTCGGAAGCAGGTTCGGAAGCCGAAGGTCCTCCACAGATCCAAAAGTCAGGCACTTTCGGAAGCAGGTTCGGAAGCCGAAGGTCCTGTAACATCCTAAAAAAAATAAAAAAAATAATAATAAGGATAGTAAAATAAAAATAAAGAAATAATAAATTTAAAGAATATAAAAAAAAAAGAAGAGAGATAGAAAAATTAAATTTTAATTTAAAGCCAAGTGGCACAACCAAATAAAAAAGAAAAAGAAAAAGAAAAGATTGTGAAATGAAAATATGTATATATGTAAAATAATAATATGATTTAGCTTATTTCAAATTATTTGTTATATAGTTATTTGTTGTTTGTTTGTTTGAATTACTGTTATTACATGAATTTTGATTTAAATTTTTATTTATATAAAAAAAAGTTGAGCACCACTAAGCAATTTGCTTAGCACGTAGGAATTTATTTTTCCTCGCGCAGGTTGTAGATTCAAAGAGCAGTAGATCAAGATCTGCATCAACCCAGCCAGAGTTACATCATCATCTATATTGGGGTATATTTTATAAATTTTTATATGAACTTGATTTTGGAAATATGGCATGTACATAAGGTTTTAGAGATAAAGTTGAATATGCTTTGAAACAGATATAGTTAAATATTTTAATTTTGGTGTAAATGTGGATGATTAGTATAAGTTTATGTGTTGAGATTAATGAAATGTTATGAAGCGTTTGATCGAAATTGAAACTGTTTTGATGTTGAAATAAGTTTGGGGGTTAAGGTTGATATTAATAGAAGTGTGATATTACTTTTTACAGGTGAAATTAAGTCCATATTTTAGGGGAAACTCTGCCGGATTTTCAGGAAAAAAAAAAAAAAGTCATGATGTTCATGATACAAAGTAAAGGAAAGCTAGGAGAATTGTTACAAATGTAATGTCTCCGACTCGATTAATTAAATAATCGGGTAGGGGGTGTTACAGGTCCTCCACAGATTCGAAAGTCAGACACTTTCGGAAGCAGGTTCGGAAGCCGAACCTGGATCCTTTTGGGTGGCAGAACCCGATTCTGCCATCCCGCATTCAGCCCTCCAAACTTTCCAACACGCATCCAACTATTCTAAAACATGTATATACACTCATTCATGCATATAGGGGCATAAAACTATCCTAAATCCCAACAAACAACAACATATCAACACATAAACATACATTTATCATTTAACTAACATAAACCCTCATATTTTACAACTAGCCTAAACATGCATTAAAAACCCCTTAACCCTTCATAAAACTTACTTAAAACATCATAAAAGGCGTGGATCTACACTTACCTCTTGAAGATCGAGAGGAGGTGTGATCCCAACTCGGAGATATGGAGGAACGAGCTCCGGGGGTCTTCAAGCTTCAAAACTTTGACCTTTAGCTCAAAAATCTTCAAAACATGATAAAACCTCGTAAAAATCTTGAAGGATTTGAGGAGAAAACACAAGATCATAAAAGGGGTGGCAGAGACTCACCTTGCCCGGAAATGGGGAGAGAAAACTCGCCCATTTTCCGGACAAGGGGCCCTTTATAGGTGGCTGGCCAGACTACCTTCGGGGGCCGAAAGTACCTCCGAAACTCCACCAGGTTCGGCGGCCGAACATGAGGTTCGGAGGCTGAACCTGAACTTTTCCTCCAAGGTGATTTCTTTCAAAAAAACAAATTTCTTTCTCTAATTAAGACCATAAAAACCTTTAAAACATTAAAACATTTTATGAAAACCTTATATTACCCTTCTAGAAAGCTCCGACATCCGAGAAACTCCGGATTCCAACGGAGATTCCACCGGAAGGTATAAATTTTGGTGCCGGGGTCTAGCTGGGTATTACAAAGTTTCAAAATGTTACTCTTTACGAGTAAACTAAATGAACAGAGTTTTAAATCTCCAAATGTTACTATTTATTGATAACTCAAATGAACATGGACCTGAATCTCTAAAAAAAAATTTTAAATATTTATAGGTGAGACGCTGATACCATGTAGAAAGATAATATTTATTGTATTTCACAATAAATATTACAATCTATTTATACACGAGAGACTGTATTTAAATAGGAAGAAAAATCAAGTTTATAATTATACAATTTCTAAAATTAAATAACTGACACATCTATCAATATTTACTTTCTATATTAACATATTTATTTTTATAATGATTAATATTATTATTATTTAAAAATTATATTTTCATAACCCATTTAATGAATTATTTTTCATTTTCATTAAACTAATTTTTAAATTAGAGATCGGATATAACTCCATTAAAATTGAATATTCAATGTTATTAATATCCACATTATTTTTTAAAAAAATTCAAAAAGATACTTCCTCATTAAAATTGCTTAAATCAGATGGAATTAAAAATTAAATTAATTTAAAAGTCCTGAAAATGGAAATCATGATTATTTTTATTTATCCTAATCGCAAGATGAAATCTTTTATTTTAATATTAAATGAGCTTAAAGTTAGATTATAATCAGATGTATTTGATTGTATAATAGAAGTAAAATATCTGATTCCACTCCAACAAGGCAAAAATTGTGATACATGCACCAAATTTTTTGTTTCTTTTTCAAAGCCACAATCAAAACCCAACCAAAATCTTCTCACAATTGATTTCTTTCCACTGCATAATTTTACACACTTCAATCATTCCATTTATAAATGAAATGGAAATAATGTATAATTTATTATTATAATACAGATTAATAAATAAAAAATTATTAGAATTTTGTAAGAAATAATTTCACTTCAAATTATTTAAGTCGAAATTACTTGAATTTTATTTATTTATTTTAATTTTAAATTTATTTTTACTTTTAAATAATGATTACTCCTTATAAAAAGAAATTAATTTAATAGTGACTATTAATACTTAATACATTTATAATTAATATTAAAAATTTTATTATATTATTTTATTAATTTTAAAAAATAATTTTATTTTTAATAATAAAAAATTATGTAAAACTTAAATTTTAAATATTACAAAAATATTAATAATGTAAATGATTATATTTATAAAAATAAATATTTATATTTATTTTAAAAAGAATGATGAATAAATTAAATTAATTTAAATTTTATTATTAATTTATCATTTCTATTTATAAAAAAACTCATTTGTTTAAAATCAATTTAAATATAAAAGAATTCAATTGAAATTTTTTATATTAAATAAATTAATAATAAAATCTTAAATTAATTTAACTTATTCATCATTCATATTATTTTTAAATTAAGCATAAATATTTATCCTTATAAATAACAATAATTTTTATCATATTCATTTGAAAAAATATTGTTAATATTTTTATAATATTTAAAATATGAATTTTACATAATTTTTTACTATTAAAGATATAAAAAATAATTTTTAAAATTAAAAAAATAATATAATAAATTTAATATTAATTATAAATATATTAAGTATTAATAGTGACTATTAAATTAAAATAATTTTTATAAAGAGTAATTATTAATTAAAAATAAAAAATAAATTTAGAATTAAAATAAATAAAAAATACAAGATAAAAGAAAAAAAATAAAAAAATTAAAAACTAATTAAATAAATTTTATATAAATAATATTCAGTGAAATAATTTTTTTATAAAGTTTTAATAATTTTAATAAAATTTATTTTTAATTCAAAATCAATTCTCATAAAAATTTAAAAGACTCATACTATTAATTCTGCTAAATATAAAATTTTAAAAATAAAATAATTTATTTCTTTTGAATTCCTTCAATGTAAAATAATTTATGATTTTTATAAAAATTTAGACTTTTTTATAAATTATTTAAAATATTTAATATTTTTATTTTATTTCTCTATATAATAAGTAATTTGTGGCGTATATTAATTTATTGATTAATTCGATAAAAAATTATATTACATATCAATAATATTAAATAAAATTAAATATTATACATTTTATATTTTATATTTTTATTAAACTGTAATATGTATTACAAAAATGAGAATAAAAAGTAAATAATAAAATTAATAAAAAATATAAAAAAATATTTATTTTAAAAATTATTTTATTAGTCAAATACAACTTTAAATGCTATATTAAAATTTTTTAATAATTTTTTAAATTTAATTTAGTTTTTTTGTTATAATTGAGGTAAAATGAAAAAATTTAGTTTTATTATTTAAAATTTTAAAATTTAAATATAAATATGAATTAATGTAAATGTTTTAATTTTTTTAACTAATAAATATTTTAAAAAATAATTAGATCGTAAATTTTTTATTAAAGTTGATTAAGATAAATATTTAAAATTAGTACAAATATAAATATGAAAGAATTAATTTTTCTATTTTAAAATTTAAAAGTTAGAATATAAATATAAAAAATATTAGATGTTTGATTTTTTTTATTTAATAGGCCCTTAATAAAAAGAAATCAAAATCGAAGGTAAGTTCACAAGGATCGATGGAAAATATATAGAAAAGTTAATAGAGAAAGTCTTGAAGTTGCCTGTGATATGGACTTCGGCCCATCAGGATTGATTATTTAGGTCTAATATATGGGCGAAGTTGAGAGAAAGACCCAAAAGCCCATTACAGCACCAACCCACTCACTCTTTTCAGGGTCATAATCTTCTCGGTGAGGATCATTAGTGACCAGTCGCCATTACGATGGATCAACACTGGCCTCGAATTTCACTGGCTGAAAACCAACAAAAGCAGTAGCCATTAAGAATTCAAGTAAAACAGCAAGCAGAAATGTAATTCAAAATGCAAAGCAGCTTAAAACTTGAAGATCATCTTCTGCTTCATGTAAAAAGCCGTAGACTCGTCATAGGCTGATGAGAAAAGCCAAATACATGAGTTCAGTTGGTGCTAACACAAAATTAATGAATTCCTACGAATCGAAAGTTTACTTCAAAACGAATTCAATTTCATTACTAATTTTCTCAGAGTGCTCTGAAATGGGCTGGTTCTCGTAACCCAATATCCCAGAGGATTTCAACCTTCACAGGGGGACTCAGGAATCAGCCATCTCGAGAACCTACAATCTAGTCTAGGTCAATATGTCCGTGACATCACGTAACGGGGAGTCATTCTCCTTGTCCCGCCAACCTGATAAAGAAGAAGAAGGAGCAGCAAGAGCGCCATCGGAGTGACGTCGAGATTGAAGGCAATGGCCTTGAATTGTCTTACCCTTTTCCTTTGGACAGAGATCCAGTGATCCCGATGAAGCCAAAAAGATGTAGTCTCCAATCTGATCTCAATGTCATCTTTCTGTATATATATTCTCGCAGTTATATGCTCGAACACTGCATAAGCAGAGGCCATGTTTGCGAGCTTTTCTGACCCCCTTAGTTTATGTAGAGCCCCTCTTGCAATTGGCTACATCTATTTGCTACTCTCTTCAACCTTCACGGCAGGGCGATGATCGCTACTGGTTCTGCTTGTGAGTTGGCGAGTTAAATATTTTCTTTTTGGGAGGTCCATGCTTTATACTCTGGTTTGTGTTGAGAACTTGGGAGTTAGCTTCAAGTTGGGATATGATCTGTTTTGGTTGTTGAATGGTTTTTAAGAGAAGAGAAGGAAGAAGGATGATTTTTTTAGTATTTGCTTTAATTAATATTGTTAGATTAAGGACGAGTGTTGGATGAGTGCTTTATTCTGATGTGATGTTGAGGTTTGATCTCCACGGATGAAGCAATACTCGTTGAAAACACTTTTTTTCTCAGTGAATCAATTCAACGGGAATAAAATTTTATTTCAGTCCACGGAGTGGGGATATTTCTCCAACTTAATTAATCCAATGAGTCCTGGAATGTAGCCAGGAATGAGAGAGAGGTGTAGTAGTAGATTGACGAGCTGTACTTTGAGAAAGAAGAGAAGGAAGACGGGGAGGAGGTTAAAAGAACAATAACGGAATGCTAACGGAGTCCAGTCACGTGAGTTTACGTCATAATAATGGGTGAATTAATCAGTAAAACAAAAAGAAATTAGCTTGGTTAAATATAATTTTATCTAAAGGCTGAGAACCTTACATTAATCAATTATAGAAGCGAAAGATAGACTTTTTGACAAGCAAATGATTCCGGGACAAGCGAGAGACAAGGATAAAGCATGGCCAATTATGGTCACGTGTAGATTTGCCCTGTATTATAATGCGACAAAGAGCTTTTAGATTGCATCATGTACATATATGGCTGGTGACTTCCACGCCATATGCATAATCATCATCGTACCTTATCATCTAATTTTTTTTTATTTTTTTTTATACTTTCTTATAATATAAATACCCATCTTCTCCCTATTTCTTGGGACTGAGCTCTAACATGCACGTACAAACAAATATTAATCAGATTAGGGCGGAAAAACGAGTATAAGAGACAAATTAAGCAAGGAAAAGAAAAGAAAAGAAAAGAAAAGAAAAATAGTGAAAGAGAAAGTTCATATAAACCTGAAAAAAACAAGAGCACTACACAAGCTCAAAAATCTCAAGGCGTGACAAGCCTAAGTGGGGTGCATTATCATGAAAGATAGATCCCAAATTCTCACAGCCCTCTGCTTCCATCCGCCCCCCACTTTTATCTTTCTACACAAGTCAACCCAACATTCATCACTCCCACCTTCAATTAACCAATCACTTCTGCCCACATTATCAATTCCCATATTCATCACCCGCCCTAATAATTTTTGTTTTTTCTAAACTCTATATCCTAACTCTCTCCCTTCCCTCCCCCAATGTATCTACCAATTCTCCATTTTTCCCGGTTTATTTCCGGCGGACTGTGAACGTTTGGAACACCACGCTTCCACTTGCTGGGAACTCATCCACTGCACAACTCCGGCATTTCATTCCAAGTGGCTCCACTGCATGTGCAACCCTTGTCCACACTTCAGGGCTCGTGCATGTTGTAGAAACTGACATGGTTGCCGGCCGGAAAACCTGCACCACCTTCTTTAAAATCTCGGCTATATGATTATTATTGTCGAAAATGGACCCCACACACTCAAAGCTTGCATAGCTATAACCATCCTCCGGGGTGACATGAATGGTAGAGTAACGATCATTATCAATCCCATTCATGGAGTATCCACAAGGGTCAAACGCAAAATCACAAATGATAGCTCCTGGATTGATATTTTCTATACCAGTAAGTTTCGTCATCTCTTTTCCGGCTACGTCACCGTTGCTGCCATCTCCGGGAGGTTGAAAGAACTTGCGAGCCAAGACGCGGTCGAGCTCTGTCATGCAAACCTCAATAGTGTAAAGCTCATCGTTTTGGGATATGATGTGATTTTGGCAAGTAGCAGTAAAAACATGCCAAGAATGAGAAGCCATTTTCGAGGGCATAACAGAGGCTTTTCTATAGCAAAGATCAGAGGGGAGGTTCTCTTCAATATAGATGGCTTCTTCTCTGAAGCTGGTGTGAGGGAAGGGCTGTGACTTGGGGAAGATAAAGCTACCTCTGGTGTACCTACAAGAGCACAAAGTGAGGCCAAGATTGCAAGCATAGCGTAACAATGGACGGATGGATTTGAGAAGCTGGGTGGTCCCACATGTCTTGATGATGATCTTGGTGGGGTAGACAAACAAGCTTGATTCTGATAATACGTAGGCATCAAAATATTGGTTCCCAACAGCAGATACCACACTGCATTGCACAGCATTTAAAACTTTAACTAATGACTCGAAATCAAGAAGTCTAAGACCCATATTGTCCACTACAGGATCATCACCAAAGAAGTGAAGCTCCAGGCGCTTCTCAAAGCCTTCAAAACCAGACACAGCCATTGATGATTGAATCAAAACTAAAGAAATCAAGCAGGAAACAGAGGAAGGGATAGAGAATAGGAGAGAAAGTTTAAAAATTTTTTTGTGGGTATGAACTGAGGAGCGACTACAGGTGAGAGAGAGAAGAGGGGGCTGTATGGGATTTATAGGTGGGTGGGAGAAAAGGGAAGATTGAGACAGAGTGGGGCTGAGGAGAGGAAGATAGTGATTGAAGGAGAGAGAGGGGGCATGCGGATGAGGCAACCAAGAATCATGATTGCAGCCATAATGAAGTGAATAAGATGATGATATATGGTTTCAAGAAAATTAAGATTTTTCTGAAAAAAAAAAAATTACTTGTAAAAATTAATAAAATCTTTCTTCAGACAAGAACAGGGGAACGGATTTTATGCCCACGCGCATGCATGTTTTTTTTTTTCTCTCTTATGTTCTCTGTCTATATTCTCACTACCAAATTGACTACTGAATCTGAGTGTTCTCTGCCACAATTTCCAGTCAGTTTCCAGCCACTATATTCTTCTACTGCAAACTGAATATAAGTGAGTTTAATTTTTCTAAACTCGAGTTTACTCTACCTGTCATACTAAAATTACTTGGAAGATTAGCAGAGACATTTTGGAAATGGTGGGGACAGGTCAAAATAATATTCAACATCCACCAATTAGAAACCATGCAGTGTGGCTAACTCATTTGCATTTCAAATTTTTTTTTATTGAACACAAACATAATCATATATTATATAGACTAGATGTTGTTATTACAATAAATTTTATGGTGTTGTGACCACAAAAATATGTAATAATTAAGAAAGTAATGAGATGTTAATTTGCAGTTTATAGATAGGCCAGATTTGAAGTAGCTACAGGAAGAAAAACAGCATAAAACACACAGCAACATAATGAATGAAAAAAAATTAAAAGGTTTCCTCAATTGCTTAAAAGAATATATATATAAATATTATAATGGGCAATTGGACAATAGAAAGGTGAAAACTATAGTATGATATTGAAGCACCTTGTCGTTTTCAAAGAAAGGCAAAGTCTTTAATTAACTTCAAATTTTTTAAAAAAAAGGAAAATTAAAAGGCTAGCTAGACGTGCCCAAATATCATCAATATATTACCGTAAAAATAATAATTATGCACAACACAAACTACACAAATTTATAAATCCTATGTATATGAAAAAAAAAAAAAAAGAATGAAGCATGGCAGATAGATAATGAGAATATCCTTGAATTAGGGAGAGCCCGTACGTGAATTGAAAAGCACTCACTCCCATCATGTTTATTCTCCATGCAATATTTCATCTTAATTACCATTATATATTCCTAATTAAATCCAATTTTTTTAACCATATACTCTCAGTTAAAGTTCAAATTCAAAAGGGTATCTGCATAATCATCATTTGATTGTCAACTAATTACTCTCATACTTCTACTATGATATACACATCAATGGCTTTTTTTTTTTCTTTTAAAATTTTCGTATTTCATATGTATTTAGTAAAATATACGAATGAACGTAGCTCAATTAGTAGAATTGAAGTGATAACATGCATGATAAAGTCTAGGAAAATAGAGTGTAAAAAAGAAAGAAAAATGGATACGTAGAGAGAAAGAGTAGTGGGAAAAAAGCAATGATGGAAAATGGTGAGTTTAGAAAGAAAGTGAAGAGTTTTAAGGGAAAGGGAATGATTCAGAATGTAAGCTAATGAATAATCTTATGGGAGATGTGGGTGGCAGCCTCCATTATTACCACAATTCCCACATCTTCAGCTGCACGCGCACCCACCAAACTCAAATACTCTTTGTGCTCTAAAATGGTCAAACACTTCCAATTATATTACCAAGTGTTTGAATCAAATCTTACTTTAAAAGTCTCCACCAAAATCCCACCTTTTACATCAAAAGATGCAATCAAAATCTTTTTTCTTTTTATCTTTTGAATTCATAATAATTTTAAAAGTAATATTTAATTTTTTTTAAAAAAAAATTATAAAAAATTAATATTTAATTAATCACTATTAAAACAGTCTACCACTAAAACAGCTAACCGCTTGAACACAATTTTCCGATGGAAAGCTAGTAATTTTCTTCTTTAGAGCTTAGCTAAGCTAAAGACATAAGGTGATAGTAATCTTAACTTTTGGGCCCACTAGTGCAACTTTTGAACCCTAAAACACCACCTTTCATTCCAGCCCAAATCATGCAAGCTAGCCTTAAACCCATGATTGGTCCCACTCAGAAGTTTGTATGTGTCCCCGACAACCACCATGGCTGGACCCACACAACTACACATCATCTATTGTGTGCCCTAACTTCTTGGCACACAAGCACAAGGGGGTCTAGTGTTGATGATCTAGGGCTAAATTTGTTGCTTGGGACATGGAGTCCCCACAAAGGGGTCCTAGGTTGGGCAGACATTTCAATCTTGTTGGGCATGGAAACAAGTTGCCTTTAGCCGCCATACAATGCATTGCCTTGCATGCGCACATTTACCACACACATGTGCCATTTTTTTTTTTATATATTTGAATTATTTTTATTTCTGTGGAATTTTTTTGAGTTTTTTGCTGGAACAGTAATGAAAGCAATAGCTCTCCGCGAGTGCTACTGTAACATGCGTAGAGAAGTTTTGACAAAATTAAAGGAAGGCCCACCACCACTGTTTTCTTGGATGTGTCTGTGCCTATACCTGTTTCATAGGTTAGTGCCCAAAAGTTGAAAGATTTCAGACACCTAGAGCTTCACTCTTATGGATTCCAGTCACAATATCAACAACCACCAAAAAAAAAAAAGATTTAAACCAAATCTCATCATTTGAGATGTCAATCAAAATATTCTGGAGAGAAAAGAAGAAAGGTTAAGATTTAAAAAATGTGCATAATCCGAGAAGCCATGGTTGCCCCCACAAAGATATTAATAGAAAATAACACTTTCCCCAGAGTGAGCAAATAATATTTTGTACCTCGAGCCCAGCCGTAGGCTGAGACTCCAAAAATTTTATCTCCATGGATGGCAAGATCTAAGAGAGAAAGAGAAGGTCACCAGCAAGCTAACATCATTCCTCGTGCTTGCCTATATATGAAAATCTATTTAAAAAATATAAAAACATAAATAAAAATCCATTGGCTTGAAGCAACCATGATTCTACTGTGTGTGACATTTCTTGCTCACTACTGTCTTATTCGCCTCCTCTCCCGTACGGTTCAAGTCTGCAGTGTGCTCAACTGACCCACACAATCATGGCCTGTTACGACTCACCACACATCGAGTTGGCTCGTTTACAAAAATAAAATAGTTTATATGGATGTAATTAACATTAAGGTTGTAAATGGAATTTGTAAATTATTCCATTTATGATTGAAGTTGAAAATTGAAAAATATTTTAAAAAACTAATTTAAATTGTTTTAAAAAATTATATATAATAAAATTAAATATTAATAAATAATATAAAATAGAGGCTGCCCATTGTAGAGATCAGTTGGTGGGTGGTGACATAAACACATGCGTCATTCCTAACGTTTGGGTGCAAAAGTCGGAAGCCAAAACCCAGGAGAGAAGAAATAATATTAAGAATTTGAGAATATAAGAAATATAATATAAATACAGAAATTGAGAATTTCAAGAGATTTGATGAAGTGGGAGAAAGAGGCAATTGATGAATAGCTTTAAAAGAGAATGAGGGGGTGAGGCATGGATATGTAAACATGGAGGCCATCATGTTCCCTCTGCTCCAAACTCTCTACTCTGTCCTCTTCCAAAAGTTGCCATTAACTTATTACTCAGCTTTTTAACATTCCTTACTCAATAGCCCACTCCTATCCATCACCACTCCAATTTTCTTTTCTTTTCTTTTCTTTTCTTTCCTTTTCTTTCACTAACTCTATCACTTCACTGGACCAATCTCCACACTTCACTTCCTCCAATGGGAATATAAGCAAGTGTGTGATTAAGCACGTCTTAATTCTTGCTTTAATGGGTGCTTTTCTAATGATTAGATTTTAATAATAATCTCTTATTCTTTTTTACAAATATACACTTAACAATATTTATTTAATGCACTCTATTATATATAAAAAAATTATAATATTAATAATGAATACACTCTATTCTCATAAGGAAATATGTATTTATTATTAAAATTATTGAAGTAAAAATAAAAAAAATATCGTACTCATATGAGTACTAACTTTCTTAACCTCTTTTAAATTATAACTTTACATATTAATAAATGTATTTAATCTATTTTAATAGACACAAATAATGTATTAAATAAATGATATAGTGTTAAAACCACATCTATTTAATTTGATTGACTTTTATTAGATTTATTAAATTTTTATGTTTGCTTTTAAGATTTTTAATTTTAATCTATTATTTAATATTTTTATTTCATTTACGGTGTTTTTTACTGGTCAAAACAAATTAAGGAATGAATAAGTTTTTGAGAAGAAATCCTATATTTTTTAGAGATTTTGAAAAAACATATAAAAATATAGGTAACTCCATATTTTTATTTATACTATGTATTTTTACATTTTGTTTCGTGTTTCTCTCTAGATATTATATTTTGAGGCCGAATCATCCAATATAAAATACGGGATACATTCGTGTTTTTATGGTTTATTTCGTATTTCACTATTTTCTATGTGCTCCGCCTTATATTTTTGCCAAAAATCCAAATTATCCGTCTTTTCTACTAGGGCCACATATTAAAAGTTTCAAAAGATTATAAATACATTATAATTGAGATATTAAAAACTTTTTACTCACTTTTAAACATATATATTTGGCAAAAATCGCGAATGATTTAAAAAATAAGATTTAAAAAATGCAGAAGGAGAAATTCATACATCTAGATTTGTGTTTCTTATCTTATTCTTTTAACTTTTGTTGATAATTATTTTAAAATAATTTTGGATAACTTCTCAATAGAATATATTGTTGAATTCTTAAAAATGAGTAACTAAATTCTTTTGTTAGGAAACTTGATATAGTTTGGATTATTTATTCTTTTTAATTTATTTGAGTTAATTTTTTTATTAATTTATTATTTAATTCTTGAGATTAATATTTTTTAGTATCTACAGGATACTTGAATGATTTTATCCTGAAATTAATACGAAAAAAAATATTTTAGGACTAAATTGAAAATCGAGTATCACAAAAATATTAATTCGATTGAAAATAAAAATTTAACGTGCAAAACACTACACAAAATGATCATAGTGTTTATAAAATTAATTAGAAAATTATCATATTATTGAAAAATAGGTGATAAGTTTTAGTTAATTAATTTAGTTTTACTCGACAGAGAATCAATTACCTTAAAATTATTTACTCTAGATTTGATAATTAGATCAGATTGTTAACCAAATAAACTAATAGAATCATATACAATTGAAATCAAAATACCATAATACTTGATATTAATTATTTCATGAATTCTATTGAGTGTTTAGTTTTATTTTCTTATTTTATTTTAAATTTATAATTTTGATAGTTTAAATAATAATTAAATTTATAAATATTTTAATATTTAATTTTTAATTTATGTGAGTACAATACTCTATTCCTTTTAATTATTTGAAACAATTCCATACACTTGTTATTATAGTTGTTAAAACAACAGTAGCCTTATATCTACTTAAGATATATTCTTATTCTTCTTTAGTTTTCTAAAGAATACATACTGTTGTTAGGTGATAAATTAATATATTGAAAACAATAATAATTAATTAATATTTTTGAATAATTAATTAATAACTTGGTAATAAGATTTATTAATGGACCCATATATCCAGTCAAGTATATATACCAATGTTCCTAGGGCAAGATTTTCTAGGTTGCCAAACAATAGAGAGGCATGAAGAAACCCATAAGCTGGTTTTGATGAAGATTACTAGTTGCAAGGGAGACAAGAATCTACTGGGGAAACGAGAAGGAAAAGAAAAGAGTATATAATATAATCATTAAAATGTTGATATTGTCATGAGTAGATTGTATGCTTAACGTGACTCAATTAATACTTTGTATATTTATTTTCTAATTAGCTTACATTATTAAATTTACTAATTAATTAATTAGCTTTCTGTCAGTATAAAGAACAATGACTTTTCCTATTCAAATCTTTAGCTCAAGAGTAGTGAGCATCCTTTGTTTCTCACACAATGCTAAATCCTTTCCAATCAATTTCGATCGGATAACCCAATTTTTTTATAAATGCAGAGGATTTTTTGTACAACCCTAAATTTAAATTAATATTTCAAGATTTCTTTTTTAATCAACAGCTCATAATCTATTATTAATAGTGGAGTCTAATATTTTAAGTAAAAATAGTTTTAAAAAAATTATGCTCTGACGTTAATCATAAATATAATCTGGTAGACATTTATTTAATTTGATCGACAGTACGAAGACCATCAACTAGCTGTTACCTAGGTTAGAATTTATTCAAAGAGGAATTCCAAGCAACAGTTCCGAATGGAATTATCTAATAATAATAATAATAATACTCTTATTTTTTTAGGAGATTGGATTAGGGGATTCAAATCTAGATTTTTACTCATTGGCCCAAATCGTACTAGACCTAACATACTCCTATTTAATACATAGATAAAAAATAAAATTTATTAATTTTAAAAATAATATAGTAATAGAGCAACAAAAGTAGAGTACATTAAAGAAGAATATATAAAAATATTATTTATATTAAATATATTTTCTTAATATAAAAAAAACTATTATTGGTTTATTTTTGCGGATCGAACTGAGCAACACTAACGATAAAAGGCAATTACAACAACGAAATTACCAACCAATCATTATATTACAGAATATGGAAAAACATGAGCAGCAAAGATGGAAGCACTTGACTGCTTGAATTAGGCTGTGCCACAGCCATTCTCCCAATAAATCCAGTAGAAAGACATGACGGCTCAATTCTAACAGAAAATGTACCGTTTCGGAAATTTACAACATTCCCAAAAAATTGTCCTTCATATAGCCAACCCACCAATATCTGACATTTATCCTCATTTCTCAATACTCTAATAGGCTCCGCAGACTATATGATGAGCATCAACAGACTGACAAATATCAAAAACCTGAATCTGGCTAAGTAATTACCAGTCAACACGCACAGAATTTCAAAGCATGCAGGCACGCTGTAGCTGATTGGCAATGGCAAGCTTTGCGACAAAATCCATGTGCTTAAGCTAAGCTGTTGCTGCAGATGGACACTTCCCCAATGTATTCCACAATATATAATCCCCAGAAGTAACCTGTTGCAATCCAACAGAATGGCTATAATACAAGCAACGAACATATATACGTGTGTGTGTGTGCATATATATTCTAGTTTTAAGTATTTTTAATGTCAAATCAATTGAAAGAACTGGGAATAAAGAACTGTTCTGTCCGGTAGAGGCTTCATAAATTTGTATTACAAGGACACAAAGATGAGGCTTGTATTGTGATTAATTGTGAACTAAGAAAAGGGAGAGAAATCATCAAGAATATAAACAAAATAACTCCAGATATGACAGAACTTATTTTTCCTTTGATTGAGAGTTTACAGTCACAAAATTTTCATACAGTAGACACAGATGTCAAAGTTAAATATTGGAAATCCCTAAACAGAAGAAAGCAGAAGATACAGGCAATGGTTACAAGAAAAAGTGGTAGAGATACAATTGAAATGAGCTCAGGGAAGAAACACTTCACAGTGCAAATATGCTCACACAATCCATTGACAGACGAAAACAAAACAAGTTTCAGATGAAGTTAGTCAGTTGCTTGCTCATAGTTGTCTAAATGCCTCAAGACTTCAAATGATTGGATTGAAGAAAGATTACCTGAGTTGACAACTCCACAGGCGCTTTAACAGCTGGATAAATGCTCACCTATGTTCAGCATGATATGTAAGAAAGCTAGCAAATAATAGCAAGGCATAATATTTCATAAGCCTATTAGTATTGCTAATCTTAAAATGTCCATTTTGATGAACACATACAAAATGCATAAACTCCTTTTTGAAATTCATATTTTGCAAGACTCAACCAGGTGGCTCTTCAGACATAGGCAAGACCCATTCCCAAGTCAATAGTTATGTTCCATTAACAATGGGCACAAGCCTGATGCCTTAGACCTATTGGGGTGCAAATGAAAGAAAAAATGAGTAACTTATGACCGACATTAATAAAATTAAAAGCATATGCTGTAATTTGAAAGGTGCACAAAGTTTTGAATGTATTAGACCATGAAGCCTAAAAACAAATATGTAGAACTGTTACTCTTATTCTTGCATCTGCAAATGTGTCATGTTATGTTATGCAAAATCAACTGCCCTTGAAAATGAGAAGAGACATAAAGAAGGGAAAAACTCACAGATTTCGGATCAATGGACATTGCAGATAATGAAGCCCCAGTTATCTTGAAAGACACCTGTTACAAAAGTACAACTTATGCATGAATTCAGGTGCCTTCACAAATGCATGAAACCAACGAAATATAAATAGATGGAGAAAAAGAACATACTTTAGCATAATTATATGCTTGCCAGCAAAATGGCTCCTCTAGATCAACTGGTGGAAGATTCTTGCTCATTTTCTCCATTAAGAATTCCTCCACATTTACCATATTGTTTGCACTCTCTGCCTCAACATCACTATCTCCATCACTCATGTTTCCAGAACCAGACTTTGAGGAAGGCACTCTTTGAATTTGCCATGGCGCAAATCGGACTGTTCCAGGGAAAGTTGCTTCAATACTTCTCGTGAGACCCCTGCCACTTGGAATAATTTTCCATTCAACTGAATGCTCTGTTGTTGAAACAGCTCCAACAGAAGGTGTCCCTTCAAAAGACACAACTCTTCTTCTTGGAAAAGGCATAGTCACATTACAGAATTCCATTGCTAAAGGAGACTTGTAACCTTCCATTATCCGCAACTTGAATAGAAATGCACCTTCATCCTCAGAGACCATTGACAACTGGTAAAACCCCATTACTGGAGGACCGAAGGCACAATTTGCCTGGTAACGCACCAAAACAAAATTGCCAAGTGGTGGTGAAAACATGATAGCATGTTTATCCACACCATGTTCTGGAACTTGAGCACATGGATGGAATGATAAGACCTCAACATGAGCCTTGCTCAACCCGGTCAAAGGAAGCGATACATCAGGCAAGCCTTCCAATTCTGCTCGACAATTTATTTGGCCAGCAATGGATATGGTATCTGAAATGTCATCTCTGTCATACATGGCAGCATGAACAGTCTCATGAACTGTGAATAGTATTCTTTGCTTTCCTTTGTAAAGGTATGGTTTCCATGCTGGTTGTTTCAAGTCTGTTGGGGGCACATCTGATGAAGAAAAGCCATTAGCCTTGATAGCAAAAATATTGGAGTAGTTGAGGTCCAAGGGAGTACCTGTAGAGAAAAGAGTAGCTACATATAAATAACTAGTAAGATTAGGCAGATGCAAATTGCTACCAATTAAAGGCTTATAAAGTTGAAAAAAGAGAAACCATCATATGAAGTACCAACCAAAGGGCATTGCACTGCTTATGAAATTTCGAAGTGCATCTTTATCCAATGGCCTTGAACCAATTTTTGGAGCATCTGATGCAACAGCTCCAATTGCAGCAGTGCTGGATGGAGTGGCTGATGCAACTGGTGCAGCCACTGGTTTTGCCCTGGAGGAGATGCCCGATATCCCTATGCTTCCAGTTAAGGAATCCAACAGTCCTCCCACAGATGGTGACACACTTACAACCACCTCTGGATCTACCATATCACCAGTAATTATATCACCAATAGCAAGTGCTACCATAAATGCCCTGTATTGAAAAATTTAGAACTAGTGTTCAAAGGCAAATTGTGTTACCATGTAATGATAAAATATTCACATCTACAGGATGAAATATTTTCAGAAAAGTAAAAGGGTAAATGCATTATCATTCCAAGTTAAAAAAAAAAATGCCTTTTCAGAGACTTAAAATTCTATTAGTAATTGTGACATAAATAGTCACACATTAAACAAGTGAGATTTGGCTTCCAATAAGGCATTATCTTAACCAAACACATTCTTCAATCACTTCAATACCCAATATGATTTATACTTGGCGACAGTTCATGTTGAACTGAAAGCAGAGGTCATTGAAAAGCAACAAATGAATTTGTTGCATGATACTTAAACTCGATCCTGACAGGACACAGAATAGGCATAACTAAAATATCGAAGACTAAATATTCAAAGATCAAAATAATGGAATGGTCATATCCAATTCAAAAAACATGCAGTTTTTTTCTCCTCACGTATTCCCTGTTTTCTTCATGATGAAATGTTAAGACATGCAAGAAGTCAATTTACCAATATTTTAATTTTTGAGTGGTCCATGAGACATGCTACAACACGATCCAGGGGGCAATTTAGATCCAAGTTTTTTGGGATGAAGAAATCCCATAGTGATATATATTTATGATGACTGGAACTGGCAAAGGCAATGGGATGTGAACAGGAGAGAGGAAGGAAGTAAGGGCCCTGGCCTCTTGCCACTTTGCATACATCAGCCAAACTCTGAAGGCCACCAGTGGCAGAAGATAACCCACAACATCCACAGCTTACCACTGTTAACAATTGGTAATTGCCATCTGAGAACTTTTGTTCCCTACTCCCACAACAAGATTTACATCCATATAAACTGCTTATCCATGGTATCCAGTAAATTTATTCTATCAAATGCTATACACCAAACAACACCTCAAAGGTTGTAACAGATGTAAAACAACACTACTTACAACATCACTCCAAAATGAGCTTGAGAGTAGAAGACAGGGAAAAAGGTAGAAGAAAATTTTCAAGAGATATTTTTATGTTACATCATTATCAAACTAATTTTACAACTTACCATACCCTGTGATGGATGGAAGATCAAGCAGGAGAGAAGATATGCTTTCGTCCACTCCAACAGCATTTCCACAATCAGATCTACAGCATAATCTTGAATACACTTTTAAATGCCTTGGCTCAATCAAAGGCAAAGCAAGAACGCAATAAGGTCCCCTTACATGCAAAACTAAAGGCCATAATAGATAACTCTCTCCTTCCTCCTCTGCGCCTATACGAAGGCTTATTATATGACGCATAATGGGGTCATCAACCCAGGAGTCAGATCCTTGAGCTGACTGAGTCACCCTTATGCCATACCCACGTGTTGAGCCCTGACTACGAAGACACAAATAAACCAGTAACTGATTAAAGCAGCCCAACGAAGAGTTCCCACAATAAACTATTTTTATATAAAAGAAAAAGGTAAGAGCATTGTCCATGTGGTATTTAAACAAAAACAAACAAATATAATCAGCATAAAACTGCTAAATTCATAATAAACTTGAAACCATCAGTAAGCTAGTAGCCAATACAGTAATGAACCACCTGAGGTGCCAGTATAAATTATAAAAAGATATCACAAGCACATTCAATGATTTAACAAATTTAGTAAGCTAAAATGTGGAGAGAAAATAAAGGAGGATAATAATGAGCCAACCTTTTCTTCCGCTCCATAAATGCAGCAGCTATCTCTGAATCATTTGGAAGCACGGGTAGAGCAGTGTACTTAACCGGATCCTCATTTGAACTCTCGTTTTCGGTCTTGCAAGCAGCTCGCCACTGCCTCTCCACCACCGGAAATCTCCTATTTTATTTGAAAATATGAAGAAAATATTAAAACACAAGAAACCAACCCACTTTGGGACAGAAAATTCAAATCAACCACAAATAAATCCAACTGGCTTCAAAAAAGAATTCGATTAAAAAATTGATATCCAATCAACAGATCGGTAAGCAATGGTCAGAGATGCCAATAAGTTAATACATAGGATAGGTGTTTGTGATTTTCTGGTGAAACCTGGAGAAAATTACGCCGTCGAGATTGTTGATGATCCACAGAGCTCTGATGCTGCAACCGCCAGGCATGTGGGCTCTATTCTTCGCCTTAATCTCTGTAATTTTGTTTGGAAACTATGAAGTAGGAACAACTCGAAATACCTCAAGCGCACGGGGACAATGACGACACAAAACGACAACGTTGTCCGGAAAAGCAAATTCCATCAAAGACCCTCTGGAACGAGACGGGAGCCGGGGAGTTTAGTTTTTGCGAGTACAGTCTTTTAAAACCTTTTTATCTTGTGTCCTGAAGAAAAATGTTGAGTGTACAATGATAAGATCGCGCATTTAGGGTAAATTTATTTTTTATTATTAAAATATAATATTTAGGCTCACTGCATGGAAAAAAATTTTCAAAAAAACACTTTATATTTTATTAATTTGAAATACTCAAAATATTAATTAATAAAAAATAAAATCATCTTAAGGAAAATAATTCGAAAAGGAAAAATATTTTTTATTTTTTAATTTTAATAAAAAAAGTAAATGTCATAGATATTTGAATCAAGTACCAAATATAATTAATTTATACAAAATTAGAAATATGTATATGAATATTTTTTTATTTTACAATTAATATAAAATTAATTATAATTCTCACATATACAAGTATGATAATCAACAAATCAAGGTCACTTTAGTTTATTAACAAAAAGAAATAGTTTAAGAGTTATATATAACAAAAAAATGCATTATGCTTTATGATCTCATATATAAATAAAATATTTTTGCTCAACTAATTAAATAAATCAATAATAATCGAGGAAAAAATAGATTGAAAAAAACTCTCGATTTTCTTAGTATAGAATCACAGGAGATGAATAATCGACATGAACCAAAATATATTGAAATTATTTGTTTTACCATGACTTTGAATTACACGGATAACTAGAATCCATTAATTTAAGCGGTTTTTTCTTCAGAAAATAAATAATATACGAAAAATATATTTCAAGAGAACTTTTTTCTAATAAATAACTTATTTGAGAAGTTATTTTAAAATAATAGTGTTGAAATTCTCAAAATTCACAAAAAGCAAAAAAAAAAAAAAAAACAACGATTACGATCTTTTTTAATTGGCAAATATGAAAAATATTTTTTATTAAACAAACAACCTTGAATCCTCTATTTTTCGCTTGACATTTTGGTGATTCTAACAGTTTACAAATTTAAGAAACGTTTCTCTAATATATATACTCCTCTTGTAAAAAAAGCTCTTAAATGGTGCTTTATTACAACCTTTTTAGCTCTTCTTCGAAGAAGAAAGACATTATACATCAAAAAAAGTTAAATATAAGCCCAAAGAGAAAATCATAAGCGAAGCTGATGAACAACTGACTTTTAAACGTCTCAAATTCCAAGGCCTGAACAGTTGAACCAAAACTTTACTGAAACCCAACCGAGAGCAGACAGGACATACGGGTACAAAGATGTGGAATCTAAAGATCCACGCATAGGTAGGAAATAACAGTGCCTGCTCTTCTTTTGGTCCTCTCACTGACCTTCCACTTCTCAACCAGGACCTTCTTTATGTTTGGACAACTAGATACCACAGTGGCAACTCCAGCTGCCGTTATACCTGGACAATATACCACATGGCAGGACTCCAGCATTCTGCAATTTTTAACCAGGTGTGTTAGCCCCACATCAGTTATTTGCCGGCAGTGTGACAGCACTATCTCCTTCAGTAATGGGCATCCTTCTCCTAATTCGGCCATTGCCATATCCCCCAAATTCTGTCCAAAATGAAAAAACATTGATACAAATATTACACTAGTTAGAATACCAACTGAAGAAATATAACAAATTGTTATATTTGTTAACCAGTTGAAAAACAATATATATATATATATATATATATATATATATTCTCTAATAGCCAAGACTATACATGATTGATAGAGTAGGATCAGAGTAAACTCCAAACCTCAACATCAAAAGATAATCAAAGATATAGTTGATCAGAGTAAACTGCAAACCTCAACATCAAAAGGTAATCAAAGATATAGTTAGTAGTGTACACGCATAGAATGCAAGGTGCAAATCCTTGCAATTTTACAACAATAACAATCACCTCATCTTCCCCACTCCCCACCCCATCACCTGCCAGTTCAGATCGTACAGAATGTAAGATGCAAATCCTTGCATTACCACAACAATAATCACCTCATCTCCCCACCCTATCACCTGCTGATTCTAATATGCACTGTATTAAGTGCAAAAATATGAAGTTTCTGTAACTAAACTTGATCTAGTAATATAATTGCCATATAAATGTAGCATTTTCTCATTACAAAAATAAGCCTAACAATTTTCAGAAATTCCACCTGAAAAAAGACTAAACACATTTCTAAGTAGCAAGTACTTGATCACATTCATTAGCATCAAAATTCAAAATTTTCCTATCAGACTGAACCTTTGAAATACAAATCACAGTTATTAGACAAGGCATAAGCAGAAAATATGCAACCATGCAAACACAGAGAAACAAAAAGAAAAAGGGAGACCAGTGAAGAGAGATAGCACACCTGAAGTACGCTCACATCTATGTAACTGAGTTCAGGGCACCCTCTTGCAATAGCTATTATTCCAGCATCACCAATTAGGTGGCAACCACTAACATTCAGATGTTGCAAGGAGCAACCTTGACCTATGGCAATAAGGGCCTCATCCCCCACCCTATTAAATAAAGTAAGTAAGAGCATCTAAAATCCACAATGTATCATATACAGTGTTGGTGATGTCATGAGCAAAATATGATGTATGTTTCAGAGTGAAATTCCCAAATAAAACACAAAGATGAAAAGGAAAAGGAATACTAACTGAAAAGTCATTTCAAGTTTTGAGCAGATAGAGAAAAGCATCTAAATTTGGGTTGTAAAGTGCTTTACCTATCGCAAAACCGAAGGCTAAGATCAACAAGAGACTTGCAATTCTCACCAATGGCCATGATTCCCTTGTTTCCGATCTAAAAATGAAAATAGCAAGTGACAAACTATTCAGTGCGTCAAAAAAATGTACATTACCACCATGGCAAACAGATTTATCATACAACTAAATAATGACAAGCATGACTAGGCAAGCTCTTCAGAAGAAAAGAACCTCATGTAAAAGACCATTCATCACCTAGATATGAAGATAAATCATGGTTCCCTTGGTTTTCATCTCCCAAATTCATCTAATCGTTTGAAAATGAAAAATTAGGAGATTGTAAATTCAATAAACCACTCATAATTAATAGCAGTCAAGAATCTTGTTAGGCAGTCTTACAATTGCAACCATTTAAGCTATAGCCATAATAAACATGATATACTGAATAAAATATATCCACTATGTAAGAGAGAGAGAGAGAGAGAGAGAAAGAGAGAGAACCTCATAACATCGGCGAATATGAAGTTTCTTCAAATTCCTACAGCCTCTAGCTATACTGCAAATGGCATCATCACCAATACTAGAGCAGTCTACAAGATGAAGAGCCTGCAAAAACTTGCAGCCCTTTCCAATTTCAAGAAGAGCATGATTACCGATCCTTTGGCAGTATTGCAGAGCCAACTCAGTGAGGTGTCTGCAAATAGTAAAAAGATTCACTATTGACACAACAGAGACTGTCTAATGGAAACTCATAAGATACATGTTCACAGTTAATATAGAAAGTAACACAACCTGCAGAAATCAAAGGGAAAAAAATTTAGGAAAAAGTACTAAAAGGAACCTGCGGTTTTTGGACCTTGACCAATAATGGACTACTTTGATTTTGTCAACTTGTACCTTCTATTACAATCCATTAGCAAATATAGAACTGTCATTTACTGTTAAGTTAATATTGCTATGGCGGACAGCAGACGTGGTGTTAATGCAGTGCTGAGCGTTTTTATTAAACAACTATTTGGAATTTGGATAAAATTTGCAGATGCAGCATAATACAAGGTATCAAATTGACAAAACTTAAAGCACATTTTATTATGTGTCAGAGTGTGAAACTGCACGATTCTTTGTACTATTCCAAAAATAACCGCAGAGAAAGAAAAGTGATATAAAGATTTCTCTTTTAAATAAAATCCAACAAGAAGGAACGCAGAAGAGAAAAATCCGAGAAGCAAAAAATAAAAGATAAAACGTACGGGCAAGATCTTCCAATGGCTTCCAGTCCAATCGTTCCAATATTGTGGCAACCATTGACGTCAAGATGTGACAGTTCCCTACAACCAGTGGCAATTGCTTCTAAACCCTTGTCGCTCAGGAAATAGCAATCACTTAGAGTAAGATTTTTCAATCTCTTACACCCATCACCAATGGCACGCAAGCCTCTGAAAAGAAAAGCCAATGGCCTTAGACATTATGAAACATCACGACAATCTAAAAGTCTAAACAACCTAAATTAAATTCCCTAAAAAGCAAAGGGAAAAAAGAAATCGGATTGTTGAATACCACATTGATTTAGGATAGGGTTAATATGCCCTTATAAGACCTTATGCACTCTTCCCCTTGAACTAAATTTTAGGGTGAGATAGGCCTAACTCAAATTTAACATGGTATATCCCAAATCGATGTGGGGTAGGGTAATGTGGCCTTCATAAGGGCTTTTGGCACTCTTCCCCTTGAGCAAAACAAATAGCTCATGTCACACTTTTGTGGTTCAGTTCAACAAGAGCCGGACTATTAATTTCAAAAGGAAGAGAAGATGCACTGACTTGTCAGTAAATCGCTGGAAACTGTTTAAAGCCAATAACTCCAATGACAAACAATGGGTTCCCACAGCTATCAAAGCCTCATCTGTAACATTAATACATTGTAGTCTCAAGACTTTCAAAGAAGGGCATCCTTGGGCCACAGAAAGAACACCACCATTATGGATGGATTCTGAATCCAAAGACAGATTTTCAAGTGATTTGCAATAAGAGCTCACTGCTTCCAATGATAAGTCCGTTATTTTTGCACAAGCAGCAACACCTAGAGACTTTAGTGATTTCCCACAGCCCTGAGCTAATTCAACCAAGCCCGTGTCAGTCAAACCTTCACAAAAACGCAAGTTCAACTCTTCAAGCCGCTTACAACACTTCCCAACAGCAGCCAAACCCTGATCCCCAACATAGCAACCCTGTGGAAAATGGAGAAGGGAGGATAGTGATGGGGGAGGGGAGACAAAAGCAAAAAGAAAGTAAGAAACTAAAGCTTAAATGATGCTCATGATGTGTGAAGGTAAAGTTCACTAGCAGAACAATCTGTGAATCAACATGTGCAAGCATCAAAAGTCAAGAAGACAAGTAAAACAAATTCACTTGTATGTGTGACACTATACAGCTCCTAGAAAGTACTCGAAAGTTAAAATTTGAAACTAGACATGAGATCATCATGAACATTTCGACACACTTTCAGTGAACTTATTGATATTCATAAGTGTTACCTGTAAATCCAGAGAGATTAAGAAACTGCATTTGTAAGCAAGAGACACTAAACCCAAACTTGAAACAGTGGAGCACCAGATCAAGCTCAACTTTTCCAGCCTTGGAAAGCAATCGCCAAGAGCACTTAGACCAGCATCAGACAAAACGTTTGATCCAAGCTGCAAATCTTCTGATAAACCTTTCTCAGAGTGTAGCTTAAGAGTTGGTGCAGAATGATCACCACCCCTTCTTCTTCCCTGTACAACGAATTATAGTAAATCCACTTGGAAAGACTATATGCACTAGATGAATAGGAATTCTGTGAACGGCCAGTTAAATTTCCAATTTCCCATCCATTAAAAAGCAGAACAGCACCGTCAGAACTCCTTCCCGAGGGAATGATAGTTGGTTAATTCAGAATCAACCAACCCATCTAAACCTGACTATTCTCTTCCAAGGCAATCATGAGTTCATGCTCGTGCTAATCCTTTACCTGCCCTCATTAGTAAAGACTAAAGAGTAGCAAAGGACATGCCATTGCCTTTACCATCTTAACCTTTTTTGCACTTTAGCCAAACTTCTAAATTCTAAAATAACAAGCCACAATGATAAAATGAAGGCCAAAGCTACAGCTTCATTTCACAACACAGTGAAATTAGTATCTTCCACATTTCACATGCTTAATTTGATCCCAACAACACTTATGAATATGCAGCTATAACTTTTTTCCTGGAAGAATATGGTCTAATATTGTCCTAGTGTGACAATGCTAAAAGTTGAAACTTCAACAGGTGATATATACTGCAAGTAATCAACCATAGTTTTGCCTATTGATGTTAAAGAGGCAGCGGTATTATTTCAAATTCCACCTATATCTCAGTTTCAATTTGCTAGGCATCATGGGAATACTCCTTCATGGGTTATCAATGGCCACGGCTGTATAACCAGCATAAGTCCACGCCTAATTTAGCTAAAATTGCGTTAAGGGATTGTAAGTCATGGAATTTTAAGTAATTTAGCCAAAATAAAAAGATACAGCAGAACAGCTTCCAATCCTACTCGTAATTATCTGAAGTAACAGTTTGTTCATGCAAAACTCATAATCCCCCCCCTCCCCACAACCTAACAATGTACAACTCTTCAAAAACAAAAAGTAGTTTCTTTCTTATCAGCCTTCGTGTTTTACAAGTTAAAAAAATATAACAAATTAGAAAATTACATTTTTAAGAAATAAAAAACAAAAACAATGTCCCATATAAAAAAAACCAATTTAAATAAGACTGACCAACTTAATCACCATAATTCAACATAAAATAGTCCAAAATCAAACATTAAAATGAAAAAGGAATGCGTAAAACACAATCACATATACGCATATAAGCAGCATCAGCATCAATTTGAAGGCGTCCAATCTGAATTTGAGAACAGGTGATTTGTTTCTAATAATCAAATTAAATAAACGTTGTCAAAATTAGGTTAAACTCTGCAAAGAAATCGCCACACAGATAAAGAGCGATAATGGAAGCATCAAATTTTAGGCTTACAAATTGAATCGGAACTGGAATAGAGAGTCTCTCATCAATGTGAATGGTTTTGACATTGTGAAAACGGCGGGCAAGGAGCTTGACAGAGAGGTCAGGATTGCCAGTAGCGCCGATACGGAGAGTGGTGCGGCTAAGGCGCTCGAGTTCCAGCCAGCGGCGGCAGACGAGAGAACAAGCATCGCGGGTGGATTTGGAGTCGAGGTGCCTGAAGATCTCAAAGATGAGCCCGTCAGGGAGACAATTGTTAATCCAATCCTGGCCTCGCATGTTAAGTGAGGTGAAAATGGATTTTTCCGAAACTGAAATGCAAAATAGGCGAATTCGCAGAGAGAGGAATTGAAATTGTGGATTGGAGAGAGTTAGTAAGAGAGATTGGACATGTTAATAGAAGCAAATTGGAAGGAAATCGGTGGAGTCGGCGTATAGAAGGGAGGAAATAATTGGGGTTTGCCTCTCCCTCGTCTTTTTCATATCGGTGACTCTGTTGAATGACACGCCACCGCTCCTGAATCACATTTTTCCACAGATCATAAATTTCATTATATTTAATTTAATGATTCATTAAATATTAACTCTGTAAAGTAATTTAATATTATTTTCATAGTTATGAATGACCCATTAATTACACATGCTATCCTTTATTTTATTTTATTTTATTTTATTGTTTTATTTTATATTTATTTGTATTTTTTGAGTCATGAGCTCATTTCCTTTGTATCTTGCCCTCTTAGCCATATAACAATTTAAAGTAAAATAAATTAAATTAAATTTTATAATTTATAATTATTGCTATTAAAATTGAAAATATTCAATTTCTTTTAATTAAAAATTAAAATATTATATAAATTTATAATAATTTATTCAAATTTTTATGGTATAAAATTAAATCATATCAAATAAATAATGAAAATGTTTTTGCTTATCAATCATAGCTTTTCTTTTTTTTTAAAAAAAAAATGGGATCATAGCTATTGTTAACAGTTTATCATCTATGGTTAGTGATATAGCTCTTGTAGAATGATTAATAAAATGGCTATATTGCATAATTTAATGTATTATTTTGAATATATAATTTTTTTACCTATTATATTATACACTTGATTAGTGAAAAAAAAAACTAATTTAATACAAAAACAACACAATAATTATTATTTATCAAATAAAATCTACCACATTTTGCTCTATTTGGAAATAAACTATAATACAGCTGATCCAACAAAATATATTATTTCATCAACTATTTATTCACCATCAATTTAAAAAAAAAATTATACAAAATATATTGATTTAAATATTTTAATATTTATCAGCGTATGTATCATATAGTTGAATAATTAATGCAATTTCCATCATTAATTAATGATACCAATATCATATAATTAAATAAAAATTTTGAAATGTACTTTAATTTATATAGTTTTTATATATTTTTATACAGATTAACTAAGATCTAAATACAAATGTGAATAAAAATAAATATTTAGACAAATCTAAGTTTTTTTGCTGTGTAACAATGGCAGTTAAACTAAAGCATAATCGAATGTTAAAAATTCTAGACATAAAAAACTAAAATTAATAGTCAAGGAATTTATAATTAACAATAAAGTAGAAATACATTAAAATATAATTTTAAAAAAATATTTGTAAACTAAAGATATAAAATATTAGATGTATATAACATTTCAATATTTTTACCTAACCAATTGATATTATTCTTATTCCTCTATATTAATTAAGGATGGAGGATTTCTTTATCCATATTATATTACCTGATCTTGGTTTGGGATTTAAAAAAAAAAAATCAGTCGCAAAAAGTTTTTTTTTTTTTTTTGAATTCAAATTTCAGTTACATAAAATTAAAACACATAATTAAATTATTTATTTTGAAAAATCGGGTGGTATAAAATATTAAGTCTGCTACAGCATAATTATTAAAAATATAATTTATTTGAAGATATCTTATTAATTATTTAAATAATTAGTAAAAAATTAGGAAAATTTTGTTAACAAAATTAAGATATAAAATTAAATTAAAATTAAAATTAAAATTAAAAAAATGTATGAATTGATTTTAACATAACAAAGAGATATAAAAATACTAAATATCATAAATTTCATCCACTATAATTAATGGGTCGGACCAATCACGAGTCCATCGGAATCCGGTTTTAGTCCGGTCCATGCCCATAAATGTTGATCAAATCTGATATCAGGTTCGTTGGGCCGATTTCAGATTGGAATCTGTCCGGGACGGTATGATTCGGACCGTTACGGGCAACCTAACCGCCACCAAAAAACAAAACCCAAAAAGAAGAGGAGAGCATCGACGCCAAAAACCACTTGCACTTTTGCAGAATCTCTCAGCACCTGACACGAACTTTAACATCAAAATCCGTAAAAAAAAAAAAAGAAGGAAATTAACACAAAGAGGAGGGAAACACCTGCACAAATTAAAATTTGATCGTCGACGATCATCACATAATGTCGTTTTCCTTCTTCAAGCCGTCTCGGCCAAAAACGCCGCAAGAGGTGGTAAAAGCAGTGAAAGACAGCCTCCTGGCTCTCGATACCCAAACTGTTGTTGAAGTTAAAGCTCTTGAGAAGGTTTTTCTCTTTATCCTTCTCATTTTTCCTCTGCTTAGTCGAAAATGTTGCTTGATTTTGATTTCAAATCCTGGTTTGCTTTTTTTTTTTTTTTCCATGGGATTAATGGGATTAATGAAGATTCAGTTGAGCTTTTACAGCAATTTTTAATGGTTGTGATATTTGCGGCTTACTTGGCTGATTGGTTCAATAGGAAAATAATCCTACAGGAAAAGGGTGTAAAGAATTAGGGATTTGTTAATTGTTGCTTATAGATACAACAAAATGCGACCATGTTGCTTGAGGATTAAGAACAATAAAATCTGAAGACATGGATATCATGTTGCCCTTTGCTTGCTTGGTGGTTAATAGCTGCTGGAGTTTTGGCATTTAAGTATTTGAAACTTCATAGTTTCGATGATAGCTTGGCAGTCGGCAGTTTACTTGAAGTGGGTTGCACTCAGGCTTCAAACTTGCTATATCTCTTGGCTGCAGAACCAGCACTTTTACTAGATAGTGGTACTTTTGGTAGCCATGTGGGTGGAAAAGAACTTTAAGATGATAGAAGAGAGCATTGCCAAAGGATGTAGCTGAAAGGTTCACAGAGATCTATATTAGTTCTCACGTTTAAGCACAAAAATTTCCATTAAGATTTTGTTATTGGGAGAAGCAGAATCAGATGTTCTTCAGTTATGCTAGCCATTTCTTTAATCAAGGTGTTTGACTTTTTTCTCCCCTTTCCATATAGGCAATGGAAGAAGTTGAGAAAAATCTTGCGGCAATGAGATGTATGCTCTGTGGAGATGGCGAGGTGGAACCAAATCTGGATCAAGTTTCACAGCTTGTGCTTGAAGTTTGTAAAGAGGATGTTCTTGCTCTCGTGATTCACAAACTCCCTAATTTGGGTTGGGAAGTGAGTTTGAACTGTTTGTAGAACTCTAACAAGCATTCTGAGTATATTTTCATGCACTGATATGATATATACCATTTTAACTCAGGCAAGAAAGGATTTAGTCCATTGTTGGTCCATGTTCTTGAAGCAAAAGGTTGATTCCAAATATTGCTCTGTAGAATACATAGAGAATCATTTTGAATTACTAGACTTTCTTGTTGTGTGGTAAGCTGACATAGTTTCTCCTCTCCTGTCAATACCTTTAATATGTCTTAAGAACTTGTGAGATGCATGTTCTGTTTCTTGTGTAGCTCTTTCTTCTTGGGTTTTTGTTTCTTCATCCCTTTCATGATTATTGCATGTGACATATATCTATGAAGAAGGTTATAAATTTATGTGTCAAAGGATAGGTACAATATGTTGAAAATATCACAAACTGGAATTTAAATTATGAATATGCAAAAAGTTGAAGAGCAGATGTGTCAGTTCTCACACCAAGGATACTTCAGGATTTATGTTCTATGGGCAACCTGGTTCTGGCATGATCAGTGAGGCTAAAATCTGAATTGAGAATATACAGTTGAAGGCAGCACGTTGTTTAACACTGATAAGTGCAAAGAACCACTAACCATAAGAAATGTGCAATATTATTGACCATGCAGTTTTCTGTTTCACCAATGTCTTTTCAGTAAAGCTCTGTTACTTGTGCTTATGGACTAGTAACAGACTGTGTAATGTCTAAGTCTTGATCATCTATTTTCTGAAAATTTTATACTCTCTCGCGTGCAAAAGTGTCAGTATCCATGCCCAGTTATCCTTATATGGTAATTACATTTTGATAAAGTGCTAAAGTATATGGTTACAAGCAACTCATGCATCCAGTATTGCGAATTTTGTAAAAGGTCATGTGGAGAGGAGTTAAATTCTTGAGTTGCTGCATGGTCATCTTATTAAGAAATTCAGTTGTGTGATATTGTATGAAACTTATTGTTGCCTTTTGGAAGCAGCTATGATAACAAGGAAATTGCCTTGAACTGTGGACTTATGTTAAGGGAGTGTATCAAATTTCCAACACTTGCAAAGTAAGACATCAAGCTTTCATCAATTTCTTTCATGGTTGTTGCAAGTCTTAAATAAAGTGTAAAGAAACTTGGCTATCATTAGGGCAATCAAATATCAATCTTGACACTTAAATTTTGTAGTGCTTTTTCAGGTACATATTAGAGTCTGCAAGCTTTGTATTGTTCTTCAAATTTGTGGAGTTGCCAAACTTTGATGTTGCTTCGGATGCTTTCTCTACTTTCAAGGTCAGAGTATGAGTTTGTAACTTCTATTTTCTTTATGAAACACCTGTTAGTTTTTAAGCCTCCAGTTATGCACACTTCATTTTTGCAAATAAATGCTTGCCAGGATTTGCTTACTAAACATAGTACTCTGGTTGCTGAATTTCTCACTGCGCACTATGATGAGGTACTCTTCCTACTAATCATTCTTATGATATGATTCTGGATAGATCTAAATGTTTCTTAGGAATATGTTGATCTATGTGAGTCAGTTACAAAGTAGTCAAGAATCCTTTTTCTGTTTATGAGTAACAAATTAATGATAGCCAAGTACTTGAGGAGGATAAGGACTTGTCTGAACTCCTGAAGTTTTCCTAGAAAAGTACATCTTTCACTGATGTTACACCTCTGTATGGTGTGGACAGTGAAGACAACTCTTTCAATTATATTGGCTTATTCTGTGTAAAAAGGCTAACATTATAAGGTACTCTTTTTTCCAGTTCTTTGATCTGTATGAAAAACTGTTGATGTCTCCTAATTATGTGACGAGAAGGCAATCACTGAAGGTTAGTTTCTACTGAAAGTTTTCAAATCATAATCTGCTGTTGTTTTGATCTGTAAGTTAACAGGACTATGTTAATGGATTTAGCTTCTCTCGGAATTCCTTTTGGAGGCTCATAATTCCCATATAATGAAGCGCTATGTTTTAGAAGTCCGCTACTTAAAAGTCATGATGACACTGCTGAAGGTATGACAACTTTCATTTTCATTATATTTCTTGTATCTAATTTGGAGTTTTTTGTTTAACCAATTGGATATGTTGTACACGGACTAGATGGGTGTTTTGAAGAAATTGTACAGTGCAGCCAATAGCTATTAAAGTTAGATTCCTGACTGACTCAGAAAGGCCCAAATAGATGTGAAATTAGAGACTTAAAAGCCTTTAACAAGAAGGTGCCTCTCCAATTCTAATGTCTTGAACATTTGATTACTGAGAGTGGAACCCCCTTACTATCGTGCAAAAGTACATGAGGATGATTTTGAGTAATAGCATAACTTATTACATGAGGATGATTCTGAGTAATATTATAACTATCTGTATCTTTTACTCTCCCATTAGGTCTTTATGTCTTTTTGTTCTGTTTTACAAACAGTAGTATTTCTATTGTATATGCAATCCATCTATGTAAGAAACTAAACAATCTTTATGAATTGGCAACCTGGGCGTATCTATCTGCTGGCTTTCCAGTTTGTTCTAGCAGCGGAGTTCAGTCCTCATTTGTGTTTTATGCAGTACACAAGGGTTCTTGAATGCTTTCTGCATGGGAAGTAGTTACAATTTTGATTCTGATCTAACTTGAGAGGTGTTAAATGATTTTGAATATGATGCTATAGTCTATACCTGTTTTCAGGAAACAAAATTATGGAGGGTTTTATTGCTTCCGGGGGATGGATCAATGAGTACAGAGAAGTATTTCTTTGTATAGGAAAATACACCAATTTTCATTTCTCGGCTGCTCTGTCTCTTTATCTGTATTCTTATTCAATTTTAGATATCCAATATGCAATGCGGCAATAGAGCTTCTCAGTTTTTACCTCTCTGTCTGATAAGATGCTAGATTGTCTAACTTTGCCTCTTTTGTGTGTTTTATGGACTCAAGGTCATTTTTTTTCCTTCTTGAATATATATTTGAATCATTTATGATTACAAATTTGTAGTGTGACCATTTTATCTGCTTTTTGTTTCTGGGTGTGAACAGGACTCAAGCAAAAACATTCAGATCTCAGCTTTCCACATTTTCAAGGTTCTGCAATCTCATTCTGTCATCTTATCTCTTACTACCATTTTCAAGGGCTGAAGCAAAAAATTCAGATTTGAGCTATCCCATTTCCAATGACATTGCTGTTTCCCCATAATTGTGTTTTACCTCATTGTGTAATGCTACTGGAGCTAGAGCCTTTATTTCATAGAGCAAGTACATTATTGGCTGTTAGTTTCTCCTGAGCCATGGCTACATTATGGAGGGGAGGGCATCATTTTAATAAACATGTGCCTTACCATGTGGAGTTTTTTCTTCCATATTAAGTTGATTGGCAGTTTTCTTGATTGGTATTTTTATGTGCATCATAGATTTATAGACAAATCCCTTTCACTCCCATTTTTCCTTTATCCCCTAAAGGTCTAGCGGAACAGTGTTTCAACATTCTTTTTCGTGTTTTTACTGCATTTCAGTATGCAAGTTGGTTTTCTTATACTTGGTTTTTTATAACTTTGGCACTGTCCTACTCTCTCTCTCTCTCTCTCTCTCCCACCTCCCCCCTCCTGGAAAAAAAAGAGAAACAAACAGTGGTTCTGGTACACTAAGGTGGTATCATGGACTCATGAGCCTTCCTTTCTTAAAGTGTACACCAACTAAAGCAACAAATCCATTTACATCTTGGATTGCTGCAGAAATTGTCATTCATGTTTCCTAATGCTTCTTATCCCTTGGTGTTTGTGCAGGTTTTTGTAGCTAATCCTAACAAGCCACGAGAAGTAAAAGTAATTTTGGCAAAAAACAATGAACGATTGGTGGAACTACTTAATAATCTCTCTGTTGGAAAAGGCAAGTGCAATTATAATATTTTCCTGCTACATTGCCAACAGATATGTCGAAAGTGGCTATGGATTTGAGGACTTGCCCTTGAAATAATGATTTTAAAGAATCATACTGTGCAAACTTTTGTAATTTCTCCTGTGATCATCTCAGGTGATGAGGATGAGCAATTTGAAGAGGAAAAGGAACTGATAATCATGGAAATTAAGAAAGTGTCACAGCAGCCAATTTTGGATAGCTAGGTCCTTCTTCAGTAGCTGCTTTTTCTTTTCTGTGAGATCATCTTGCAGTTCATGCTAATTCTATGTGATTACCTGCAATCACGGTTTGCCAATAAGTGGTTTTGGAGGAGTTTCAAGCACTAGTGGGAGAGAGATGTAATTTTAATTTTTTGCACCGAAGTCATACTTAGTAAATGTTAATCTTCAGTTTAATGAGTCTTTTTTTATTATTATTATTATTTTGAGTGGTCAAAGGCATTGTATTATATGGAGTTTGTTATTCTTGCTTTTGATCTTGTTTGTGCAACACTCGGGAATTTATTACTAATATTTTAATCCTTCTCTGGTTGGAAAACTGGTGTTTGTAGCATTGGAAATGCATATAAGAAATGAAATATAATTTCAACAGAGGATTCTACCCATGCATGTTTATCATGGAAGAAAATAAGTTAGCATGGGTTACCTTAACTTGGATGAGGAAACTGAAGAGGTGACAACAGGTAGTGGTTAAGTAAAGTTGTCTATACTATGTCAGATAGGGGTAGCGGTAGGACGAGCATTGAGTAGTTCTGAGTATTCTGGTTGAACGTGATTTTGCAATGATTCTTGTTCAAGTGATGATCAACACAAATGCTCTATTAATACAATTGGATCTTCAGACTCAAAATTATGGTTGATAGCCTTAGAAAATAAGCCTTAGATTCAGTCCATGTACGTGTTTGAAAGATTATAAGGCTACAGTTCTAAAAGCAAGTCTACTATATATATATGGAATGCATGCCTCAATTGTACTCTCCCAAAAATATAGGAAAATACTATCAGAGTTACTCCTGATCAGTCGTACCAGATTGTGTAGCTAAGAAAAGTAGAAAATATTGTAGTTGACGTGATCAGAGTTGATAATAAAAAAAAGGAAATAAAAAGAGAAAAGAGGGGGAGGGTGCATCATTTTCATCAACCATTCAAGAAATCTAGAATCTTCAAAGCTATTACTTTCTCATTTATTACGAACTCCCCAAAACTTTTACTACAAAGACACAAAGATACTTTTGCCGTATAATTGGCTACGTACTGAATATTGAGCTCATTTCTTACTTACGAATTCTACCCCCGTGCCACCACATATCTTACATTGATGAGGCACCGAATCTCTAAGTTATCAATAGTAATATAAAAATTTATACTAAAAATTTGTATTGTGTTTCCATTTAATAATAACTTTCTCATTACTTGGAAAAAAAGGAAAAAGAAAATCCCCCAATACTAGGTTTTGTAACAAGGGTTATCCCGTTGAGCCTGGATCGCTGGAGTAAATCCAAGATCTTTCAGCAATTAGAAATCAACAGAGCCACGGCTGCGCTTCTAACTCCAAGTCCACGGTGTCGGTTAATGCTAATGAAAATTCCTCACGTGATTTCGAATCTATTAGCTCATCAATCATTAGTTCCCCAAAATCGTTGGCTTCTTCTCTCTATATATATTCACACCAATCCCCAGATGTGAAATTCACGGTCGTTTCCCCCAATTTATAATTCCTTTTCTTTGGTTCCTACCTCCAATGAATTTCTTCAAATCCGTGTTCGCAGACGAACCTACTCCACCGGATTCACCTAAATCCCCGCCCGATACTCCGACCTCCCTCTCCCAATCCCAGAACCCGGGTCCCGACCCCAGCCCTACCGCCAAAACCACATGGTCCTTCGGCGGCCTCTTCAAGACACTCGCCACCTCATCGGAGTCTTTCATCGAATCCTACCGGAAGGATTTCGAGGAATTCGGATCTGGCCTCAGACAGGAGACGGCGGTCATCCGGGAAGTTGCCTCGCGTGCTGTGAAGGACCTTCCGGCTTCTTTCGAGGTCGGTGCTTCCGTCGCTCAGGAATCGTTAGAAACCGTCGGACAAGCCATCGATGACATCGGAGCCACCGTTTGGAAATCCACTGCTCAAATAATCACTCACGGTAGGGACTCTATTCTAGCTTCAGATCATGATGATTCAGATTCCCCTATTAAATATTATAGCCACAATAAGCAACAGACTCTGAACGTCAAACGGTATAGTCGTTTTGATATGCAAGTGCGTGCAATACAGTGTGACTTGAATACTTACTGTACTGAACCGGAGGATGAAGTTGAGTTTGATAAATGGAGATCAGAGTCCTTTGTTCTGGAAGAGAATAAAGAGGAAATTGAGAAAATATATAGTGAAAATGGGTTTGTTAAAGAAATTTATAATCAGGTAGTGCCTAATAGGGTAGACGATGCTGGTTTTTGGAGTAGATATTTCTATAGGGTGCACAAGTTGAAGCAAGCAGAGGAGGCCAGAGCCTTGCTTGTACAGAAAGCGATTTCTGGTGAGGAAGAGGACTTGACCTGGGACTTTGATGATGAAGATAAGGAGGAGGAGGAGGATGAGAGAAATGGGTCTTCACGAGAAGGTGAATCTAGTGGAAGTAATGATACTGGCAAGTTGTCTGATGAGAGCTTGGTTAAGGTTGATTACAGTGAAAGCGCTGATGTGCATAATAAAAATCCCAAAGACAAAATGGAGAAAGGCGATGATAATAAGCTGGAGAAAACTGAGGAGAAGGCAGCGGCAGTGGATTTCAAGGGAGATAACGGTGAGTCCTGTAAAGATAGTGATGTATCAGTGGTTTCAAGCCAGTCATTGTTACCAGAAGAGGACCTTGGATGGGATGAAATTGAAGATATTGATGAAAACAAAGGAGAAACCATGGGGAGCTCTACAAGTACTAGTAGATTAGATCTGCGCAAGCGGTTGAGTGCTGCAGAGGAAGAGGAGGAGCTGAGTTGGGACTTGGATGATGAAGATGACGAGCCTAGTAAACCATGACACAAGTGATGGTAGGTATAGGAGTTGGATACTCTTTAGTTGTTGATCATTTACATGTGAAAATGATTTGTTCAGCGCCATAGTTATGTAATTATTCGTCTTGAAAGTTTCCTCCTTGAGTTTCAATGATTGGACTTCATGTTTCTATCTCAGTTTTACCTTCTACAAATGTCAATATTTATTGAATGGAATTATTGGAAAGGTGAAAAACAGATGTAGTCTACTTGAGCTTTTCTCCTAGATTTCGAAAATGAGCACACACATGGGAGTGCAGTCCCACTACAACTGGTATCAGATGGTAGAATTTGGGTCATTCCTCGTTAGGTGCACAACGCCAGGTTTTATAAAATAATTTTTTTTTTATAAATTTATTTCATCTACTAAAAAATAAAATATTTTCTCTAAAATTTTAAATTCAAAACAGCAATAAATACAAATCTATACACTATATATTAAATTTAATTACAATATAGAAAATTAAAAATTTTAGTGTTAATTATTGTATATTATTAATATTTTATAATAAATTTTATATAAAAAATTATATTTTAAAAAAAATAAAGTTTATTAAGTTTCATTATCTTTTTCTCTGTTTTATCATAATGCCTTTTATATAGGATAATTTTTTGAATAATAAAATTTAGTCTATAAATAATATATACGGTCATTACTTTATAATAGTATGAATAACTTTATAATAATTATAGTATAAATATATTTTATTATTGATAATTCATTATTTAACTTCAATTCGGCCTACGAAATTAAGTTAGCGGTGGGAGAGTTGTTAGAAGTGCAGAGGAAGAAGGAAGGTGGGAGAGTTGTTAGAGGTGCTGAGGAAGAAGGAAGAAATATAAAGAATAGAGATTGTAGTGATAGATTTTATATGGAATGATAATGTCCACCGAATTGAGTTAGCAGTGGGATTGAGTTAGCCGTGAGATTGAGAGTTAGCCGTTGAGAATTGCTAGAGTTCCAAAGAAAGAAATATAGGAAATAGAAATTATGCTGATAGATTTTATATGAAATGATAATGAAAATTACATTTTTATGGAAAGTGAAAATATTAAAATTATTATAATCATTAATATAATAGTAATTTAGATTTAATAATTTATTTATTTAATATTTGTAACACTTATTTAGTGTATTAAAATCACAATTTTACTTTTTATAGTTATTTAAATTAAATAAAATTTTAGTTTGATAATATTTTATATAATTAATTCTATTAACTTTTTAATTATTTTATATTTTTATTACAGTAATATTTTTTTATAATAATTTTAATGAATTATATATATTTATTCTATATAATTATTCAAGTCATATAGAATATTTATAATTAAATTATATTAGTTATAATTTTATAAAATTATTAAATAATTTAAACGAGATAATAAAAATTTTTTATATAGTCCTTTATTATAGAAGTATTACTATATTGTAGAAGTATTTTTTTTATTGTATAAATATGCTATGCTTGCTCAATTTTTATAAATATATTTTTAATATTTTATTTATTATTAAAATAAAAAATATAATAATTTATTATTATAATATTAATAATATAATATACTAAAAAGTTGATTGATATCAATAAATATAGTAAAAATTGTATTTATTATATTAGAGAGCAATAAAAAATTAAAAGATATACGTTAATAGTGATTAAAAAAATAATAAATTATGTTAAAATTTTTATTTTATATAAAATTAAAATTAAAAATATATAAAAAAAATTATAATTATATTTACGCCTGGTTAATTATATTACTTATCAATTTTTCATAAGTAAATTTAATAATGACATTTATCAATTTCTTATCTATATATTTTAAAATTTAATTATATATATATATATATATATATATATATATATATATATATATATATATATATATATATATATATATATATATATATATATATATTTATTTATTAAGGATTAAAATATAATTAAAAAGATGTATTATAAGTTCAAATATATCATTTTTTATATTTTATAGTTAAAGAGATAGATATATATTAATTTTTTTATTGATTATTTTATAGATATAGTTAGATTTTAATTTTATATTTTTTTAATTATAAATTAATATATTATATTAAAAATGTTATAGAAAATTAAAAACTCAAAAATTTAAAATTCATATATAAATTGTAACAATAATAAAAATAATAAATTATGATATTATTAAATATAAAAATAAAACTTAAAAATAAAAAGAAATTACATTAAATGTGTTACTTAATATAAATATATAAATTTAAAGGTATCATTATATAACTTAAATATACCACTTATCCATATTTTCATAATCTATTTTAGACTCAACTTTATATATATATATAAATTAGCTTCATATTTCCTTATCGATGGAAATTGTCAATCCAATCGCGAGCTCCCTAAATGAACTGAACTGGGTTATTAGAGGATGGATTTAATTTAAGCCTCCGCATAAAAGAGACTCACCAACCGAGCCCTCTCCTGTTGTCTTCATCAACTTAATCCGATTATTGGTTTACTGAACTTTGTTCATGCCATGCGTCCATCCACGTTCATTCCCCTAGTTGGAGCTGTAGATAAGAGGAAAATGATTTAAGATTAAATAAATACACGCTTGCTTGGCATGTATCGGCAAAACAGCCGAAGAAGCTATTCCTGGTTTTTTGCTTTAGCCTTGGCCTTTGCCTTTGGGGATGGGTTTAGGTTTCATATTCTACATGGGCCTTAAGCTTGGATTTCCAAATAGAAATGGGCCCACTACTTCATTCAGGATCACGAGTTGACCGGCAGGGAGGCAGCCCTTATTGACCTACCTGCTCTTCTGTGATAACTAGAGTAACGTAGGTATATATGGTTCGATTTAAATTGATAAGTCAAATTAAATTAACAAGTTTTAATTTTTTTATTCAATTATTCAGTTAATTCGATTGAGTTAGAGTTTACTTTTGTTTTAATAGTGAAAAATCAAACATCAAATTTATGTAAATTTTGATATTTTAATGTAAATATTATTTATAAAAATTAAAATATATATGTATTTTTAACAGAAACTGATAAATCCATACCACTAACCCAAAATATTTCGGTTAGTAATTTGATTTAATTCAACAATTGATTCAATTTAATTGAGTACAATTCAACCCTTAATTTGATTTTTTTTTTCAATCAAATCAAGTTGAATTCGTACCTTAATCGTAATTGTAATTGTTGGATCATACTCGAAAGACTGGTACACAAGAAGTTCGACGTAGAAACTTTATCCACTCTTAAGGATTAAGCAAGCTTCACACAAAGCCATGCGTAAGCTAACATTATTTCCATGTTTCCACGACTTAACATAGGAAAATCCACAATTTAGAACAAAGCCAAGTCTGCTTCCAACAACACCCAATAGAGTTGTGCACTTTCAACATTTAACATATGCTCAGAGATCAGTCCTCGTTGGGCACCGGAGTCAGCTCTTTCAGGATCCGCATGATATAAAGGAACAAGTTTATCACGTCCAAGTAGAGATGCAACGAGGCTGTTAAGTGCTGATCATAGTCGAAGTACTTGATTAGCCTGTCAGTGTCGTAAACAATGTAACCCAAGAACAACATTGCACCAGCTCCACTAAGGATTAATGATGCAGGCCCAGAGGGAAGTGGGAAAAATATCTGCATGACAACACAAAACCTTCTAGATCAGCTGCTTGTGCATATGTATAGCCAAGTCCACACTTCGTATAAAATAAACTGAGAATTTACCTGCAACACACTGGCAGCGGCAAGGGTAACAAGTGAAGGGAACAAGATTGGCCCGAGAAAGCTGAAGTCCTTGCCCCTCCTAGCAGCCCAGAAAGTGTACCCAGTTAAGGAGCTGAACGCGGCTGCAGTTAGACCTAACGCCTCGAGCACTATCCTTCCTGCAAGAACCCAAGGAAATACAGCGAGACTTGTTAAACTTATAATTAGCAGTCATCATCACAACATCAGTAAAATATAAATGAAATTACAAACGCAGAAATAAGATACATACCATCAGTAGCAGAACAGCAAAAACCAATCGTGACGCCCTGTATCAAGGTGAAAACACCCAGGGAAATGAGATTCTGGGGGTACTTGCGCTCATACCTCTGCATGGTATATAGAGCTGCAAAGTTTTTAAAGTGATGAGACACTACTCGCGTTTCATGGATAAATAACGCAGAAGTCCAGAATATGAACAGTACATTTTGCTGCGACAAAATGTGAATAACTTGTGCCATGAACACATCCAGTTTAACATAGACAAGCTAATTAGAAGCCACAACATGCTAGCTGGGATCCCATCAAGAAATTTATTAGAATCCAAAAGTTCGATGCCACTAGTTGAGTTGGAAAGAAAAATGGCAAAACAACAAAAGGTTGAAAAAAGAAGGAGAACACGAGTCAACTAATTGGAGTTTCTTCGGCAGAGCTTGAAATGTCTTTTCTGTATTTGAGTTCGTTTCATCGAAATAAAGATCTGGATACTGGAAGTCACTTCCTGCCTGCCGCTCATGAAGCAACATACACTTCACCAAAATCTTTGCAATCAAACACAATCAGGTAATAAAATCTTATCCTGAACTCTGATTGAGAGACTAAAGAAAGAAATTTTTTAAAAAGAAAAGAAAAGCAACAAGCAATTATTATAGTAAAACATCAGATAAACCATATGGATTAACAAGCAAATAGAGAGCACAACATCTCAAACTCAAGAAACAAAACAATGGATTCCAAAAATGATTACTAATAGAACATAAGGTGAATACCAACCCAGAAAAGAAACAAAGGAACAAAAAAAGAGCTAAGAAAACGGTTACATACAGCCAAGACCGGCGACAAATAGGCCAGGAACGATATAAGGAATTTGAGCGAGAAAGTTAACCGCAGGTGGGTTGAACACCAAGAGCGAAGAAATAGCAGAAGTAGCAAAAACCTGTGTGGTCACAATCCCATAAACTTTCTGTATAAACCCCCATCGCAACTGGTTCTCCAAACAGGCCTTAACATCAACCAACTCAGTTTCTTTCTCCTCTTCTTTCAGGTGTTGTACACCTTGAGCTTCGCTTGGTTGAGGCAGATCGAGATTTATGGACCTTCCCTGGGCAGCCTTTTGTGAGAGGAAGCGGACTACCGGAAAGTTGTGAGGAAGGCGGTGGTCGGGGAGAAGAGAGACGGAGGTGTCGAAGAATGGCATAGGTTGGGAGGAATAGGTTGGTGTAGAGTTGAATCTGAGTTGGGTGAAGGATGAAATGGAGCGGATAGTGGAAGTGGAATGTGGAAGGGAGGAGGAACGGAGGTGGTGGAGGGTGGTGGTGGTGAACTTGACAGAGGAGCGTCTGAGGGCATTCATGGTCGCTCTCTTTGATCTTCTAGGGTTTCTAGGATTTGCAGATGGAGAGGGAGAGGTAGTGTGTTTCCTACTAGCTTTTCTGAGGAAAAAGAAATGGGGGGGACGTGTTGATTGTTGATTGGGTTACAACTCTGATAAATGTAATTGTCGTTTTACTTGTAAAGGAAGCTAACCGTCTGACCGGAGAGAAATTGGATTTATCGTTAGCCATAACTATGGCGTGTTATTTTCCTTTTCACAAAGGAAACCTCCACGAAATGAAAAATAGCATGATGGCCCCTATTTTTATTTTAAATAATAAAATTTATGGATTTTATACACTCCTTTACATTTTCATCCCGATTCAACTTATCAATGCAACGGCCTCTTCACACGAGTTAGAAAGAGATTTTAGAGTATAATAAAAAATAAAATAAAAATCAACTCATTTTCTTAATTTTTCATATATTAATGCTTAGTTTAAAATCAAAAATTTTATAAAAATTTAATTGAATTGAATTTTTTATTTATAAATTTTTATTTAAAAAAAATTTATAAATTTTTAATTCAAAAAATTTAAAAAATTTTAATTCAAAAAATTTTCATTATATATGAAAATAAAATTATTAAAATTTATTAAAATTTTTTTTTTTCATAAATTCTCCACATTAGAACAATCTTACCTCGTATTTTTTGAGTCATTTATCAGCAATTATAAATTATTTTTTTAATATAATTTAATTACTAAAATGAATCCAAAGAATAAACTTATTAGTTTTGAAAAATAAAATTTGTATAAAAATGTAAACTATTATCATTATTTAAAATAAAAATGAATAATAATTAAAGTGGCCGGCTTCTCAAGCCACCGCACCGCGTCTCCAAAATCCAAATCCAGCTGAGGTAAGGACTTGCACTGAAACTGCCACACTATGATTATATAAGCAAACACTCGATCATTATATCAGGGCCATCAAGAAGTTTGTTCATCAAAGCGAATCAGGGGTTGGTTTTGCAATCTTCTTCTCTGTCAACCCATCGAGGGTTTCTTTAATCGCCATGGCAAGGAGATCGAGGCGCGTTCTTAAGAAGCCAGTGCGGGTGGTGAAGCTTGATACCGCCTTTACTTGCCCCTTCTGCTACCATCCTGAATCTGTGGCTTGCATCATCGATAAAAAGTTGTTTCTGGGCGAAGCCAAAGGCTGCATCTGCGAGCCAAGCTTCGCGACCTCCATCACCCCTCTGACGGAGCCAATCGACATATACAGTGAATGGATCGATGAGTGTGCTAGTGTTAATAAAAGTTGATCTGTATTTATGTTGCTTTTCCACAACTCTAGAGTTGCCGTAGCCTTTAGGATTAGTGTCTTGTGTTTTTCAATCAAAGAATGATCTTCCAGTTCAAATTTATAGACATATGTGTTTGTAGTTATTTCAAGATGTTCAAAGGTCTTTTAGTACTGGGTTTTATTATTCATTCTTTTTCTGCGTTGGAGTGTTTTCCGATAAATTATAAATTCAGCTGGACATGGATAGTGTGCATGGCAGTGTCTTTATCTGCTACCATGGCTGGGTAGTTGGTTCATGCATGGTTGATCGTAAATTAATCAATAAAATTATTTGTCTATCACTCTTATCATGGTTAATTAATTTTAAATTAAGTTATTTTTAATTAAATTTAAATTACAATGACGTTAAAAAAGAATGATGAAACTATATAACATTTCACATGATGAATGCTGAGGAATATAATCGTTCTTATTCAGCTTGTAGAATCTTAATCTGGCGGTCGAGAAGAAAGCTTGAGAGAGAAAGAGAGAGAGAAGATGATGGACGGACAGTACTCTACACTGCCTTTTTTTTTTTTCGTTATAATTAAAGACGGGTTTTATTTATTGATTTTTATTTGTATAAAATTGAAAGATAGACAACCACAAAGGTTTGGCCTCTTGCTTTTTAGGCAATTCAACTGGATTTCTTAGAAATAAATATAATTTTCAACACTTAGAAATCAGCGTCAATAGAAGCAATCCTGTGAAGGCAGTGGGAGCAGTTACTAAGCAACTGGGGATTTGCTTAATAATAACAGAAACGGCCAATGTATATATATTGCCAATTCGGCATAGTTCTTGTTTCTTTAATTTCAACATGATTAAATACAATTCCGATTTAGTTCTTAGTAAAATAATTTTCTGTAATTTTTTCATGAGATGTTACATTTGAATTGTCATTTAATTTAAAGTGATATATAACCGTAATAATAATAAATATATTAATTTGAGAGAAATTCATTTTTTTTTCATATATTATATTAAAATATTTTTAAAAAACTATTAATTAATTTTAACCATAATTTAAAAAAAAACTTTAGTATCCATTTTAATTTTTTCTATAATGTGTAACATTTAAAATTAATAAAAAGAAATAACTAATTATTGAATTTTTAAAATTTCAAAAATATTTTAATATATCTTTTTTTTTTAAATTAAATAGTAATTTCCCTTCTACTACTTATTAATTATATAATATTTTATTATTGGCACATATGTAACAAATAATTAAAAATAATAAAGTGAATCATTATATATATATGTAAATAAGAAAAGATGCGTGAACAAAGTTTGTAAAAAGTTGATAAGTAAAATATACATGTTAATTCATATAAATATATAATTCTATTGAAAGTATAAAACATATTCTTGATTTAATTTCAAAACGGTACCGAAGGGTTCGGAACCCTACTTTTATATATAACACAAGCATATAAACAAAACCATAAACGGAGAACAATTCACCAGTTAATCAATTTACTACAGTATATAGTTGATTGAGATAAATGCAGGACATCGAGATTCTGCATGAATGAAGAGCCCTCTTTTCTCTAGTAGTAGTAGAAGAGTGCATTCGCCACAATTTGTTAATACTAAATATCCACAATCTTTAATTGGAATCAGTTTTTATGAAGATATAATATGCACCCCAAGCCAGGCTGATAATATATCATGGATAAACTAATTGTTTCTTTGACTCAGAACCCGCAAAATGGCAAGGAACAGATTGAGAATGTCCAGGTAGAGAGCAGCAGAGGCCAAAATATATTCATCATATGAGAAGCGCTTGATCAGGTTGTCAGTGTCATAAATAATATACCCACAGAAAACCAGCGCACTAATTCCTCCATAGATAGCTGTAGATGTTGAGCCAAGGGGGACGAACATCTACATAATAAAAAATATATTCTCAGACATTTGTAAAACAAATAATGTATTCAAGGCTGGATGGCTTCAACAAACAGAAGCAAATCAGACATCTAACCTGGAGAAAACTGGTTAGGATGAGTATGATGAGGCTGGTGAATAAAATTGGTCCCAAAAAGCTGAAGTCTTGCCCCTTCTTAGAAGCCCAGAAAGTGTATCCAGTTAGAGAACAAACCACAGCTGAAGTTAGAATTAGTGCTTCGAGCACAATTTTCCCTGAAATTGAACAGAACATGAGTAATTGCATCATAATAGTAAAGGATTTGTATGTTATCAGAAAGGTTTGGAAAAAGAATTGCAACTGTCCATGGAAATGTAGAAAATGCAACACATGACAGAACTTCTAAACAGGGGGAAAAGAAGATACTGACCATCTGTATTAGCACAGCTTACTCCGACCAAAAGGCTTAGAGACACAGTGAAGAAACCCAGGATAATCAAGTTGACCGGGTGCTTCTGGTGATAAACGTGCAAGGGCCACAACACTGCAATTTTTCAAGTTCATTGTTAAGATAAAGCACAAAAATTTCAGCAAATTTAATTTAGAAATAATGTCTTAGAATTTCTGAAAAATGGAAGATAGTCATTGCACACACTTAAATCAAAGAGAAAGGAAACAAAAAATTTAAAAGACAAAAGCTGCAGGTTTAATCTAATGTTACCAGATATCTGGATAGCAGAAACAAGTAACTTTAATCTCCAATTTTATCATAGTCATAAACTGTTAACGAAAACCTAATAGATAATCAATGCTATAAAGGGTACAAACACAAGAAACCATCAAGCAAAAACAACCGAGCAAATTGTTAAGAGGTAAAAAACTGAAAGACATTCAATTCTCTTCAAATACAAGAAAACATCATCCAAAAAACAACAGAGATTCACCCCATCTATCATTCATCACCTCTACCAAAACCATATAAGAAAGTAATTTAATTTAACAATTTCACAAAGACAACCAATAATTGAATCCACGATCATCAAATTCAACACCAATATATTCCCCCAAAACAAAAATATGAAAAAACTATATAGCCTAGCGGCCGATTCCATGATAAAGAAAAAGAAATTAGGATAAATACGAGATCTGAATTGTTGACGTACGGATGAAGGGCACGATGCAGAGGAGTAGAAGGAGGCCGGGACTGTCACCGAGGAGAGAATTGACGGGGGCGTAGAGAACGGTGACGGCAGAAACGATGGTGGTAAGCACCAATTGAACAGCGAGAATGCCATAGACCTTACGAATCAAGCCCCATCGCAACTGATTCTCCCCCAGACCCAAACCAGGGTACAACGTCTCTCCATTTCCGGCTTCGAGATCAACCTCCTTCTCCGAATCCTTCGTTCTCAGGCTCGTGAATTCGTACATCATTTCTTTCCCTCACAATTTCTCGACGTTTCTTTCTTTCCTTAGGAAGAGATGAGGTATAGATAGAAATAAAATGCCCTGAACAACTTAACGTGACAGGACAGTGTTTTTAAAACTGTGACCGACAAATGGGTTATCTCTAAAAATATGAAAAAAGAGGATTTTTCCATTTTCCAATTTTTAAATTGAAAATTGGGATATTGTGGTCATTCTCTAAACACCGGGGGAGCTGCGGGTTTTTTTCCAGCCCAAACCGGGGACTCATGGCGGCGCACACTATGCTATTCCTCCCTTGGTAGATCCGTTGAACGGCGGAGATTCGCTGATTCCATTTTTGCGTGTAAGTTCGATTTCTCGTTACTAATCTTTTCTGGGTAACCAGTGGCTTTCTTCTTCATCATTTCTCTGCTGTGTCTTCTGTTTGTAGCTGTTGAAGAAGAAAACATTAGTGGAAGGTAGTGAAATCTATGATATTTCATGGCTAGAGCTCCATCTTCTATTGTGATTTTCCTTCGCCAAAGCCCTTATAGTACCCTCCAAAACTCTAGTACCCAAATCCGAAAACTTACTGTAGAACCTAAATATTTTGAATTTACTAATGAAGGAATTAAGCCAAATCAGAATCACGAAGTCCCTCAGAGCAAGGACCAACATTTCACTGATATAGTTAGAGAAGTTACTCTGATTATGAGAACTAAATCCAAATGGGAGCAAAGTCTTTTGTCGGATTTTCCTTCTTCCAATTTTTCCGATCCCCAATTCTTTCTGCAGCTTTTGAAGCAACAAAACGATGCTTTTCTCTCACTAAAATTCTTTCATTGGCTACGTTCACGTTCCAATTTTGTGCCTGACCAAGTTTCCTGCAAAGTGCTTTTTGATTCTCTTTTGGAGGCGAATGCTTGCAATGCAGCAAAATATTTTCTTGAAGTTTCGGGTTTTATTCCTGAGCAGGGTTCTTTAGAGCGTTATATATGTTGTCTTTGTGATGGTGGAATGGTTCAAGATGCACTTGGCGTGCTTGTGAGGTTTAAAGACGTTGGAATTTGCCCATCAATAGTGACATGGAATTCAGCTTTACGGGGTTGTCTTAGTATTGGGAAGACTGATCTTGTTTGGAAATTGTATCATGATATGTTAGAATCTGGGCTTGTGGCTGATATTGAGACTGTTGAATATCTTATTCGAGCCTTTTGTTCTGATGGTCAATTTATGAAGGGTTATGAACTTCTAAGACAGGTTTTAGAAAATGGGTTAGTCCCTAGAAATATTGCTTTCAATGCTTTGATATCTGGGTTCTGTAAGCAGAAGAATTTTGTGAGAGTGTCTGAGCTTCTTCACACAATGATTGCCAAGAATTGTGCTCCTGATATTTATACTTATCATGAAGTCATCAATGGACTCTGTAAGAATAAAATGTTGCTTGAATCTTTAAGGATTTTTTATGATCTTAAGGATAGAGGTTATGCCCCGGATAGGGTCATGTATACAACGATAATTCATGGACTTTGTGAGAAGGGATGGCTTCGTGATGCTCAAAAGCTTTGGTTTGAGATGATCAATATGGGCATTCTTCCTAATGAATACACTTATAATTCACTGATTAATGGGACTTCTAAGAGGGGATACTTTAAAGAGGCTATGAAACTCTATGATGAGATGCATGACAAAGGTTATGGAGAAAACACTGCAAGTTACAATGTGATGATTTCATGTTTATGCCTACATGGAAGAACAAATGAGGGATTTGAATTATTTGAAAAAATGGCACAAAAAGGAATTAGTCGTGATGTGATATCATATAATGCTGTGATTAGAGGCTTTTGTGAAAAGGGGAAGATAGTTGAGAGTAAAAACCTGTTAAATGAGCTACTGGCACATGGCATACAGCCATCAACCTCATCTTATTTTCCCCTTATTAAGAAGTTATTTGAAGTGGGAGACATGAAAGAAGCGAAACGGTTGTGGAATGATATGCAGAACAAGGGTCTGAAGCCAAAGGCCCATCACTATGATAATTTCATTACTGCATTGTGTATACAAGGTCATGTAATAGACGGGTTGGATTGGTTAGCTGTTATGCTGAAGAATAAACTCAGACCAGAGAAGGCAACTGTTAAGAGATTAATTCAGTGTCTTTCACAGTATGAAAGGTTAGATGATTCTTTATTTGCTTTAGGTGTTATGTCTAGGATATGTTATTTTGTTAAACTAGGCATTTGCTATTATTTGGTTAGTGAACTAGAAAGGATAACTTTGACCACAAAAAAAATTTAGAAAGGATAATTCCCTTTGTTATGGAACATGCCTGGACAAGATCCTAGAAAGAAAATGAATTGAGCGTTTTCAGGTTGTTGTATGTAACTCCTACGAGGAAATATGCAATTTGCTTGCCATTGTTTCTTTAAAATATTTAACGGTCTCCTCTGTGGAATGTTTATCAGTTGACTAGTGCCTGTAATTAGCTATTTAATTCCGAGTCATAAAAGCTCAATTTGAGAGTCAGTAATTGATACTTGTGACTCAACATCTGATCTTATTTGAAATGGAAGAGCAACATGATGTATGTTATTATTTGACTTCTGCCGAGTGCGGGAGTGACTCTGGCCTTATTGTTGATTCATTTGTTGCTCTGTCGACCTGGAAATTAAAGAAAATAACAGCAAGGCTTACATTTACTTGTTCTGGCTTGCATTTTTTTTTTCATATGTTCGATTCAATTTCCTTCACAAAATGCCATCTTCCATATGAAGGGTCTCTATTAAGTCTCAAGACAGGTCATGCAGAGGTTAGTCTACCAAGCATTGTATGTATTCTACCGCCTGCCAGGAGAGGAGAGAACAAATTGTGAAGGTAAATCTTGTTGAAACAAATAAGGTGTTTAGTAGGCTTAAAGCCTGCAAATGATGGATATGTTTTTGAAAAACAATGTTGTGGAATGTTGAAAGCTGGAGGAGCTTAAGCTCTGCATCTCCATCCATGGCTTGTACTTATTGTAACTGAGGTTCAGAAAGACCCAGAAAGGGGAGAGTTGGAACTTATTGCCTATGGCAGTGAATACCATTGTACCAACAGCTTTTTAGTCTTATTAATCTATTTTGTACGTTGAGACATAACTTTATGGACTGGACACTTAGATATTACAGGGACAGTGGTGGGTAAGTGAGCAGAAGTAGGGAAATTTAATTTTAACTTTTCATTTTTCATTATTAAAAATTTAATTTAAAAATTTTGAGTTAAATTTTTTAAAAAAAATAAAAGCTAAGTTCAGTTACTCAATCAGTCGAGCAATATAATTAATTCTCTCTTTCAAAATTCGCATCTAAGCATTGTTTTTGGGGTATCTGTTTAAACAAATGGGGAAATCATGGAAAAATAGGTAAGAAAGCAGAGCAATAGCATATTATGATTTTTTTTTTCCTAGAACCACTACGCTATTGAATTGAAACTGACCATTTTATGGATTAGGAGGAAGAAAATTTTGAGGGCAAAAAACTTTATTTTCCTTTAATTTTTGTTTGGATGATAGGAAAATAAGGGGAAAGACAAATAAGTTTTGTAATTCACTTTCATTTTCTCTCATTGAAGGAAAAAAAAAATTAAAAATTCAATTATATCCCAACGTTGGTTATGCTATCTTTTAATATCTAGAATTAAAATTGTAATTTTACTATTTAAACGTTTAATATTTTCCACTCAATATGTAAACACATTAATGCAAATTTATTTTCTTTTATAATTTTACCTTCTTTTTATTTTGTTATCCTTATTTTCTTATCATCTATCTTAACATAGGTTTAAGGTTTTAGCCCATAGCTAAAACGGTTTTACTTTAAGAATCAGAAAATGCCATTTCTATTTGGATTTTAGCTGTGATCAATCTGATTGTTGGAATTTTTCAATTTAAAAAAAAATCAAATTTTAACTTAAATTCAGGTTGATTTAATTTATTTTTTAAAATTTTTTATATAATTCAGATTAGTTTAATTTATTTTTTGATAAAAATTAATTTATATATATATATATATATATATATATATATATATATATATATATATATATTTATCTATGTTGCGTTAACATAATTTTAAAGGGTTATATTTTTGTAAAGATAAAAGTTTATTTATTTATAATAAAAATAAAATATTTAAATTTTTTATTATAGTAAAATTAATAATAAATCGATAAATACTATAATTTAATATTTATTAATTATATAGACACTTAACCTATAAAATATTTTTAATTATATTTTTTTATTTTTTAAATCATTTTTAATGCTTTCAATTTTTTTTATTAGACTACTTATGTATTTTGTGTTTTGCATTTATTGTTGATAAAATTTAAATTCGTTTAACTTGTGTTTTAAATTTTTTTAATATAATCCATATTTTCATAATTGAGATTCGTTTAATTTATTTTTTAATTTTTGTATATATTTTAAATTTTTTGATTTATTTTTTAAATTTTTTTACATAATGTAAATTTATTTAATTTGTTTTCTAAATTTTTTATAAAAATTAAAAAATAATTTATATTTATGTATTAATTTGATTGAGAATTTTGATTTTAAATTTTATAAAAAAAATCGAATGCTTTTATGCTTATTGTAACTGCGATGGTCAAAATTTAAAAAAATATATATATACCTCTAATTATAAAAATTTTATTTTTAATTTTTTATTAATAAAATTAGTAATTATATAATTAAAATCCACGTGGGGTGTCCACTAGTTAAAATTAAACCGACTAATAGACACGGAAATCAGGAATTTTCGATTTTAGTTTTGATTAAATTTAATTATTATTTAAAAAATTTATTTATAGACCAAAATTGAACCGATCTATTTCAAATATGAATATGAGAGATGCATCCATCAAAGCCAAACGTCTGCCGAGTTCAAAACCATGTGGGGTGCACTTATCAAGAAATATGAGCTGAAGGAGAATGCTTGGCTTAGAGAAATGTATGAAAAGCCTGAAAGCTGGGTGCCCCTGTATCTACGGCGAAAATTTTTGCTGGCATCCCCATAAGTGAAAGTTTGGAATCATTCTTTGGTACATTCTTGAATGCTCAAACACCACTTGCAGAATTTATTTCACGATACGAGCAAGGCCTTGCACAACGTCGTGATGAGGAGAGAAAAGAGGTTTTTAGTTGTTATAATTTGCAGGCTTTTCTGCATGCAAAAGAACCAGTAGAAGAACAGTGCAGAAGGCTCTATACGTTGACAGCATTCAAAATTTTTCAAAATGAACTGCTACAGAGCTATAACTATCTAGGGATAAAGACTTATGAAGAAGGGACCATTTGCCGATATTCAGTGCGGAGGTGTGGGAATGGGGTTGAGAAACATGCTGTTACCTTCAGTGCAGCCAATCTCAATGTGTGTTGTAGCTGTCAAATGTTTGAATTTGAGGGTATTCTGTATAGACACATTTTAATAGTCTTCAATATGTTGGACATAAGGGAATTTCCACCTTGCTATATCTTACACAGGTGGACGAAAAATGCTGAGTATGGGACTATTAGGGATATTGAATCTGGTGTTAGCCCTCAAGAACTCAAGTCCTTAATCTTTTGGAGTTTGAGAGTAACAGCGTGTAAATTTGTAAGGCTGGGACAACATCTATTGAAAAATACAAAATCGGATATGAGATTATGCGAGAAGGTGGAATAAAACTTTGCTGGCAAAGGTAGGCAGTGGGGACAAAGGTCAGATGTCATTATAGAGCTAAATTTTGTAGTTTTAAGTATTTTGTATATATATCATGTACATTTTTCAAAAAAATTTAGACAGTGTGACTGAGGACTTTGACTTGCAAATGGATAATGATGTATTTCGAATCTGTTTTTGAATTGGAGTTCTGATTCTTAAATCACTTCATGCTCCTTGCTAGATAATATCATGGCAATTGAGAGTAGTTTTTAAAAAAATAAATAAGTCCTCATCTAATATTATGCTCTTTTGTTGCTTTCCTGAATGAAGGCTCATGGGTAGACCTGGCCACTGGTCCTAGAGGGTTCAAGACAGTTTAGGCCTTAGGGCCGCCTTCAGTCTGATTCATTGACAGTTACACATGATCTGGTTTGGAGCTTCATTTACAGAGCAACGTAGACAAATGCACGTCTCACTGCAAATGCAGATACATTTGCTCCCATCCAACTAAGGTTCGACTGAATATTCAAGCAACATCTGCCTTACTGGAGATTGATCCAATATTAACGCATGCTTTTAACTTCCACATATATACTGGTCTAAAATTGATTCATTTCAGATTATGCAAAGAAAAAGTAGGAAAATTAGGAAAATCAAATTTGAATTTTGATGTATTTATTATGTTAAAGTCTAATACTAAATTTTATTTCGTTCTTTGTTATAACTAAACACTAATGTTTTAATTGTCAATTATTATTGAATAGATTCAATTGTAAATGAGAGCTGCATGTAAGAGCTCATTCCAAGTATCAGGAACACCAGGGAGGCACCAATGGCTACAATCTGCAGTGCGATGACCTCTAAAGCCATAAGCTGAAGGATGGCCGTCTTTCCTCATTTGTGAAAGGTATGTGATGTTGAGCAAATAAATTGGGTTTGCAATGGTTCCCAGAACTCTTTCTGCAATTGCTTGTGCCGGATGTGTACTCCCTGGGTAGTTTGGCTTCAACAATGGCTCTGTTTCTCCCTTACAATTCTTTCCCAATGAATTGCTCCAATCTGTTGAGCTAAACACAACCACACAAAAAGGAGTTAGGATACCAATACTGCAGCACATTGTCTTCCTTACCTCATTTTCATTGTTTGCTTACTTTGTATGATCTGGAGAAACGCCCTGTAAAAAAACCCTAGTTTTAGTAGGATCTATATTCAATTGAATCCATCTAACCCATGTACTGAGTGCCTTCTCATACGCCACCAATCGATTCATGTCTTTATACATTTTTTCCCCTTCTTGGATCCAGTCCCATCTACAAAAGTTTATGTATCATTAACCCTTTGCTTAAATTTGACAGGATTTTAATCCGTTAATACTGGAATCATTCAAAAGAGATATTTAAATGTTGATAGAGATCGTACGGTTGCTTTCTTCCAGTGTGAAGCCACCAATGCCATGTGTTAAAGATAAGTGCATCAACTCTTCTCCATGACTTGTCCCTGCTTATGGAATCTACTCTTAGAACTCTTCCAATATTCTCTTCAACAATGTCTACTAAAAATGCATTCCGACAGAACATCAATGAAACATTGTACTCCTGCAATTTGATTAAAAATTTTAGTAGAATGTCTTGTTAATCAAGAATGTAACTACACTACAATGTCTGGTAATTAACAAGGGGCAAAGGTGATCTTACTGGAAATTTGAATGTTGAAAGGGCTCCAGTTCTCTTCAAAGTGTAGTTGGCTTTTGGTACTGCTGTGTGAAGCATGCATGCCAATGATTCCCATTGATTCAAACTCAATGAGTCCCCTACAAACATTGCACTCTTCCCCCTCATTTTTCATAAGAATTTTTTACCATTGAACCTGCATCATCAAATACCAAACTTAATTAAGCAGTTCTCTAATAATTTTTTTTTCTCTTTAAAGACAAGGGATTTTCTCATCTCCTTTAGAAACATTGATAAACGAGAGGAGTTGAGCAATCCGTGCACATAGTGTGTGTGAGCTAACTACTAAGCGACCATGATGTAAAATCAAATTCCAATGAGAGAGAATCTTCCCAAAATTGATACTTTTTTGAAAAAAAAAAAAAGCAAAAACTTCACCTTGGTAATGTGCATGATGTGGGCTTCCACCTATATTTGAGATAAAGTGAATCTGGTCTGCCATTCTTTTGGCAATCAAATTGTTGCAGAATGAAAGGGCAATTTGTTGCATCATAAAGAGGGTAAGAGGCATCATAAACCCATTTTCCTAGGTAAAGATCACACCTTTTCTTGCTACACTTGTCAACTACTTCAATCTCCATCCCATGAACTTGGAGCATACAAGTGACTAAAAGAATCAGAGCAGCCAGAAAACTTACTCGCATTGCACCCATTAATGTTGGAGACAGAGGAAGTTGGCAAGAACCCATAAACTTACTTGATGTGGAGCTGTGAAAAAATATATAGATGAACACCAAAGATCAAAGAACTTCTAGGGATAGAAAGGTCCTGAATCAAATGTGGTTTCAAGTTTTTCTGCCCAAGTCAGTGCTTTTGATTTTATTGCTAGGTAGTTTTGCCACAGGGAAATACTGAAAGTACTTTTCACTCATTAATTGTTGGATTATTGCGTGTCTTGAAGGCATGAATTGTGACCAATGAGTTTGAGGTTTGTAAAGAGAATAAATTATTTACATGACTGTTGGAATATGCCTCTTCTGCTGTTAAAAATTTAATATCTGAAAATATAAAAGACTTAAAGGTTTATGTTCTCTTTAGATTTTCTATATTCATGCTTCAATTGATAAAATAAGCAATTTGTTTGGACTTGAACTACCGCATAAAAATCCACTAGTTATTTGTTTTAATTTAACTAAAGTCTGGAATTTATAGATGGAGGATTTAATTGAGAAAAAACTTATCACTGATTTAAAAATTTTAATTATAAATATAAAAAATTATAAAATTATAATTTTTTTGAGCCAACAGAAAAAAAATTATCAAGCACCCCAGATGTGTGCGGTCCGGCCCAGGAGGGTTACTTTCAATTACTTTTTGAAGGACCACACGCACATTTACCTTTTATTAGAAATAAAAGAATTTAATTAATTTTTTTTTAATCAATTCATATGAAGCCTTTCACACATGAAATGATTGTTAGTTTATAGTTAAGATACTGCTGGAAAGTAAGAGCTCTGAGGAGGATGGCCAGACAATTTTCATGTCTCAGAATCAAATAGGAAGCTGGAATTTCAATTTCACAGGATCTCGGCTCAAAATTTAAGCAAAGATGGCAACATTTGCCTCTCTTTTTTGTCCCTTTCAATAACAAGAAAATAAACTCAAACCAAAATGGAACATCTAATTTTCATCTAGATTTCACATCAAGCCAAAGCACTTCAACTAAGGGTAATCAAACATATTTAGAACATCAATGTGATATCACCAAATTAAAATGCTCAGAAATTGTCAAAAGTCTGGAAAAACAGGTCCAGTATGCCAAAAGAACTAATAATGAAGAACTCTCATCCGCCTGTGAGACTATATTACAAGCTTGGGTACAAACAGTCTGCTCACGTTGGGACCTTTATTTACAAACATCTTTTTAAGGACTGAGAAGAGAACTTTTCCTGAGGACACGCCATTAAATTCAAGCGAGTAATCCTTCAGATTATCATTCTCCAAATGACATTAAACTTTCAAGGCCAACTTCTGAGCAGCAAGTGCTTCAGCCTCAAGTGTTGGTTCCCACAAAATTGTAGTCTCTGCCAGTAATGAAGTCACCACATAAGGGTCCATGTTCGAAGCTGGGCGTCGATCTTCCAAGTAACCTAACAGCACAAAAAAGCCAGCTCAGGAAATTGGTAAGTAATGCAGATGGTTATCTACTGCATTTACTGTTTCCATAGATGATAATGACATTCATTGCTGTAATATAGTTATGATTGGAGGTATAAAATCATTACATCCAGTCACAAGTTTCCTTAAGTAGTTCTGTCATATACCTTTGCCCTTCTTTTCAGTATCACGCCCCACACGGATTGAGCAACCACGATTAGCCACTCCCTGAAAATTTAAATTTAAAAGCATGATTAGCAATATTTGGCGAAGAAAATCTTGTTTCTTCATTGTTCTTTCAATTCTTTATAATTGGATAATATATTTTCAGAGCATACCCAAGAAAATGTGTTAATGCTGGCTGTTTCATGTAATCCAGTCAACCTTCTCTCATTTCCTTCACCATAAGCACTAATGTGTTCATTATGGCGAAGTGAAAGATTCAAGATTGCTTTCTTTATCAGTTCATAGCCACCATCCTCCCTCATGCTCTTTGTGCTGTAAAATAGAAAAATATAGTCAGCAATATTATTGCAAACATGGGTTGATTTTCATATAAAGAGATCATATTCAAGGACAAGTAACGTTATATTGCCTGTAATTGGTGTGGCATCCTGCACCATTCCAATCACCCTGTTGCCTCAAAGAAAGGAGAATTTTATATAATTAAATCCGAAAAGATTTTTTTTTTCCAAGAAAGCAAAAAAGCAGAATGAAGATTTACTTTACCTCTATTGGTTTTGGATCAAGTGTGAGAACAACACCAGCTTGTTCAGTGATTCTCTGTCAGAACAGAGAACAAACAAATCATGAATAGTTTAATGTCAAATCACTCAACCCTCTGCCAACAACAAAAACAAAATTTTCCTATTTCTAGTTTGGGCTGATTTGAAATTTCCTGGTCTCACTGAAGATGGAAACCACATATCAGAATCAGAAAACTTAAAATGCAGCAAGAAACTATTGTGAGAAAATTGATTGACTTGCAAACAATTCAATTGAAAGTAGTTTGTGAAGTAAAACAAATCAGTGAAACCTCTCAGTGAAGAAGAGTAGATATGATTATAAAAGGCAAATACATGGGCTTAGCAACCATAAATCTTTCCGAAGATGCAACCCTAAAGCAGGTAAAATATTGGGAAAAAATCCATGTAGCCAATCACGACTAGTATTGCATTAAGGATTATTTGATTTGAGCTGTAGAAACATGCATTTCAAGGAATCAGTTCTGTTGCAGTGATCATCTCTTTTCATTATCATAATCCATTGAAATAACATCTCCACACGAGTTACCTCAAGAATATATCTGGAACACCAGATATGATCTCCAGCATCAATTCCCACACTAGGTCCCACCTGATACTCCCACTGCATAACATTGCAACAGAATAAGCACAGTTACAGACTGGGCTGTATGCAAAATGTAAAAGCTCAAGGTGAGGGGTAAACCTGGCCAGGCATAACCTCCCCGTTGGTGCCACTAATGTTAATTCCAGCATATAAACAGGCCTTGTAATGTGCATCTGAGATGTCACGACCAAAAGATTTATCAGCCCCGGCTCCACAGTAATAAGGACCCTGGAATAAGCATAAAGGAGCTATGCACCTTAAACTTCCATGTTAAGTATAATCACTACATAAGACTATAAGAAGGAATTCAGTGTTATCAGATTATTACCTGAGGACCAGGATAGCCTCCAACAGGCCAACCCAAGGGCCACTTTACATTTTGTTGAAGTAAGGTGTATTCTTGCTCTATCCCAAACCTTGATCACGCGATTATAAAATATGTTAATGAAATACAAAAAATACAAAGATTTACTTGATAACAGCTGAATTAAAATGTAAATACAAAGGAGACCATAATGTGCTGAAACAATACTATAGTTGCCAACTATAAAAATCATGGTCATTTAAATTAATATCAACTTCAATAGCAAAGATGAGAATAAGGCCAAGTTAACTAAAAATACTACATACCATGGCACTTCATCTACAACCTTCTTCTTACTGAAAATCTCGGCAGCACGATGACGTTTGTTTGTAGGGATGGGCTCGCCTGCTGGTGTGTATGCATCACAGATTACCTTTTTGAATGAACAAAACAATTAGACAATAAATTTGGCTTGATCAATAAGAACTCTATATTTCAAAACTGGAATTGCTAGTTACTTGGATCAAATAACACTCACCAAGATATTGTTACCTCCACGGAATGGATCCTTAAAAATTGCCTGGGGACTGGATAAAATGTTGTCAAAATTATTGCTTGATGAAAAATATGCATATATATATGTATATGTAGATGCATATGTATATAGTCTGTGCACATATAAGTGTGCGTGTGCGTGTGTATATGTATGTATGTCTGTATTGACCAAAATTTTCACAATATCTTACTATAGAATAACTTCACTGTCTTCTCCTGGTGCTTGTCCAGTACTTGAACCATCATAGTTCCACTTGGGAAGCTCTGAAGGATGCTCTACAGGCTTTTCAATCGTCTAAAGACAAGAATAAACAACAACAATGTAAAAAACCCTAAACATCATATCAAAATACATTCAAGTTATTTCAATTCTTTAATATTGTTACTGTTCTATTACCCTTGACTTGCTTCGCATGTCAATACCAGATCCTCCAATCCTGTTTCAAGATGGTGCAGCATTATTAATGATACAGCTAATCTGCTTGAAACTAAAATTCAATCCAAAAGTTATTAAAAAACGTCAAAAGAAACATTACCAAATATACTCGGCAATGATCTTGTCAGTGTACGGGGTAATATCCAAATTTAGAAGATTCTCTAGCCTATTAATAGTGCTATTCTCAGAGTGCACAGCAAACACTCTAAATCTGGCAGTGTTTCTAGCTGTTCCTTTCTTGTTCTGCTTCAATGATAGAGAACCCCACATATTTGTTGTCACGAGACTTGTAGGTAATGAGTTTTTTGGTATTCTCATCTGCCATTGTGAAGAAGGTGCCAAGATTTGTGCCATTTTCACCTACTCCTTGCTGGAAAATCAGAAAAGCATAAACAAGAACTTACTGAAGAATTCAGAACATAGCAGTCTAATGATAGATAACTCAAAGCTGAGAAAATCTATCAACAGAATCCAAAAGATCAAGGGGGATCAACTATAAAACTCACTAAGGAATAAACCAATTTTATGTCTGCTTCCCCTTTTTATTCTTTCTTTTTTGAATTTTCAGTAGAATCCTTCTAATTAAATTGCAAGTAATAAATTTCGTATATCTGCATCCCTGCTATCAAATTCCATTTCTTTGAACACTACATAGACCACAAAGATATCATTATGACGTCACCTTCTTACTTCTTATCCTAGTTTTTCTCAGTTTCAGGCAATCAGAAGGCTTTCAAGTTGTATAAAACTGTTCCCAACGGCCAGTTCAGTAGAACAAATAGCAATAGGCATTGTGCAGTAGTCTCAATAATCAAGGGTTGTTATCTATAAGCAACACATCCTAAATGATTTTTGGATTTTAAACTGCTTCACAAGGGACTATCAGTTTAAATCTCTGTAACGTAGAAGAGGGTATTACTGGCATAGAGCACATAAAATACATCTCTTACTTAAATGAACAAAAGGTCCCTAACTGGTTCTGGTATTCTCATCCCTAACCACAAGTTGCTGTAGAAAACTGATAATTTATTGTGAAACAGTGGCAGGTAGGTAGGTGGGTAGGATGACAGCTTAACAATTAATTCCCCTTTTTGCTAAAAAACTAAAATCTCCTTCCACTCCTCTTTTACCACAACATGAAAAACACAACACAAAACAAAATGGGTAGAGCTTCATTATGCTCTCTCCCCATTCTCCACTCCACCATGCACATTACTGATCTCTCGCTGTTACAATTTTGGACAAAGGGCGTGTCAAATAATTGCACCAAATGTCACAAGACTCACAAGTCAAAACCCATTTGGCAACTTTCTTTCTTTTCTTTTCTTTTCTTTTTTTTTTTTTTTGAACGAGATAGCAACTTTCTTTATTTATTAGACCACTGGCATGGAAAAGAACTCTAGGGTTGACAGGAATGAAGAGAGAACATACCTGGGAACCGCCTGAAAAGGCCTGAAAGAGGAAAAAGGAATGTGGGTGTTGCAGGAGTTGCCTCTGTGAATGTGTATGAGAGGCAAGGAGGGAGGAAGGAAAAGAGAGAAAGAAGAGTTAGAGGTGGCTCAGTAGCTGCAGAAGCCTTTTAAAAGAAGCATTGAGGAGTGAAAACAAAATGGTAAGCTGGCTTTTCCTGAGGAGATAGGGGTGTGGCTTTGAGTGGCGGAAAACAGTTTCATTTCAGGACTCTTTATTGACACCAAGAGAAGCTTGGACTACATTTACATTATTGTAGATAAGGTTCTCTGATTCTCTCTCTCTGCCTCATCAGAAGTAGAAATTCCAATTAGTTATGTTATTTTCAATGCATATGGTAAATAAATTAATAAAAATGATGATAACGATAATGATTATTACTCTCTTCTCTTATAATTTTTTTTAATTATTTTAAAATTATTATTTATTTTTTTATACTATTAATTTTTTAATGATAAAAATAATTAAATTAAATTAAGTTTTTATGAAAAATGTATCCTAATCGTGTTGTGTTTAGGTAAAAAGATGCGAAGAAGATCTACACAACAAGCTATGCCTGTCTTTTCATTTCCTCATCAAGAAATTGGCATATTTTAATTGCTTGAGCTCACCTTTACCAAAGTCAAAAAGGCAAATATTAGATTATTTATGTACATATTTGCGTCAGATTTAGGAATTTGTGTATATAATAAATTTAAGCCTTTGTTTGTTAGGTTGGACTAATTTAATAGATAGATAACTATTGAGATTAATAGAAAAAAATTAATATTTAGATAATATAATTTAAATTATCTAATTATTTCTTTAATTAATTTATAAAAACTGTTTATTTAGGAAATCAAAGTTATAACGGCCACGCATTAATGACAAGTAGTTCCGTTTGCACTCCTGCCCAGGCCTTACAACAACCGTCATTTTTTTTTTTTTTGGTCTTTGTTCAATTCCACCATTTTTTTCAAATTTATAATCATAATATTAATTTTTTAATATAATATTACAACAATTAATTAATAATTTTTATTTAATTTAGACTAACTTAATTCTTAAAATTTCATAAACAAAATATGATATGTACGCAGTTATTGAGAAAAAAAAATGATAATTTGTATTATTTTTAAAATTTTATTAATGGATTTATTTCAGCCATAAGAGTTGCTTTGCCATCTTGTGGAAGGAATCTCACCAAACCTTTTGCTGGCTTTCTCATGAGGTTCTCATGTGTGACTAATTAGGTTTTATTGATTAATTTTAATGAAAATTAAAATTTATTTTTTAAGTAATAAATTGCCAATCACATTGTATTTTTATGTATTTATATTAATTGACATTTAATAGTTTAAATTAATAATGTATTTTTTATAGAAAAAAAAAAATAAAGCATAGGTCACATGGAGGCGTAGGGTTAAATAATATTTGATGCAGTAAAATGCAAAGGAGTTGGCAAAGCCCAAGCCCAATGAAATATTTGACTAACCATCCACACACGTGCAAGGCCCAAAAACAAAGTGCAATATTCGCACGTGTGTAGAGAGCCATCAAATTTGAGGGGCAGGCAGAGACAGAGACAAGAGGCAGAGGCGTGAATTGAAGAGGAAAAATAATTAATTTTTTTTTGGGCATAGAACGAAAGAAACAACACCAAATTGGAATTTATGGAAACCAACCACGACAGGAAAAACGAAAACAAAAACAAGTTAAAAAAATTTGCAGAGGCCGGGCCCTGGTTATTCTTCTTCTTCCTTATCTCGTCTTCCTCTTTCTGTGTCTGATAAAATCTGCTACGGATACAGAGAGCAGGCAGAGTATCTTCTCTTTTCTGTTCCCTTGTTTTGTTCTTCCCTTCTGTCTCTTACTATTTTTAATATTCTATGGTTTATTACTTTATTTACTAAACAAGTGAAATAAAACAGCTAAGAAAGAGAGGAAAGCAAAAAAAAAAAAGAAAAAAAGAAAAAGGAGAGAGAGAGAGAGAGAGAGAGAGAGAGAGAGAGAGAGAGAGAGGAGAAGAAGGGATCAAACAACTTGATCGTTCTCAATCGTTATGGAGCAGCTTGTCAACTTTATAATACGGCCACCCAGGTAATCAATTTCCTTTCTTTTGAAAATTCTCATTTTTTGGGTCTCTGATTGTGTTTTGTTTGGGGGCTCAAATTTATATATGGTTTTAGCGTTTGTTCAGTTTGGCTCCTGAGCAAAAGGGAATAAAATTTGAATCTCGGTGAGCTGTTATCTGGGTTGATATCAATTTTAATATCTTTTTTTGATTGAGCTAAGAATTTGCACTTTTTGCCCAAGTAAGAGACGAAGGCAGAGCATGACATTCAAGTCTGATTTGATTTGTTTTTTATTTTTCACTTGCATCGGTTTCTCGGCGACCCAGAGTGTATTAATTTTAACTTAGTATCGATTTCTATATCAGGATTCAAATGATCGAGCTTGTATATGTCTTGGTTTACATTTGGTGTTACTGCATGGGTAATATTGTTGTGCAAATATCCTATGTTTGTTGGTTGATTATCTTGTCTTAAAAGTCCTTCTGGGGACCTCTTAATTTACTAGTTTATTTTTTTTATGTTTCTATGTTAAATTTACGTAAATTTTCAATCTCATTGGTTTCTCAATCATATTTAGAGTACTTGGTGGAAATTCTATATTTTGTTCCCTAACGCTGTTGAAAATTGTGAAATTTGTCCCTTAAGTTCAAGAATTGAAAAAGGTCAGCATGTGAGGCTTAGGACTTTTTGGTTCTTTACTTCTATTTACTTGGTTTTTGTATGTGATTCATGTGATACTAAAATCACGGAAAAGTTGATACTTTATTTCAATTTGGATAAGAGTTCTTAATGGTATAGATGGCAGTCTAAACTGTGGTTGTCATGTCAAAACTTTGGATTAGAAAGTTATTTTTGTCCCTGAATTGTGAATTTGAGGTCAAGTTCTCATTATTCTTAGTAATATAGTTTCACTAGGTCATTATTCTTAGATACATATAAGCAGATATGAAAGCTACGTTTTGGGTTACAAATATGATTACTAATTTTACTAGTGTTTTAATCTGGAGAATGAGAGAAGAATAGTTTGCAGCCATAGTGAACTAAATTTAGATTTTGAATGATATGGAACTTCTGTGTTGAGCACTTTAGGGAAAAAGAAACTTAAAGTTGCACAGTTACAATTGTGATTTGTCGATGTGATGCATTTGGACGCTAAGGTTCAGCAAGGAGGAGGGAGGCGCACCTAATTGAGATGCTTGAACTCTGGGTGTTCTGATGCCTAAGTGAACGAAATTTAGATTTTGTTAATTTTTGTGTCATTTTTCTTCTCCTGGCTTTTAAATGTCCTGTATATTTTTGGACTGCAGGGCTGAGTACGACCCAAAACATGACTTGTTGGATCAAGGGTTTATGCTGAAAGGAAAATGGTACCAGAGAAAGGATTTGGAGGTAAATCATCATACCTTGTAGATTCTTTCCCTTACAATTTTTTGTCCTTCCATTTTAATGAACTATCTCATTTGCAAGTGGTGAACTCTGACTAAAAACTTCTCCATGACAACTTTTTGTCAATTTTTTTTTGTTTATAACCTTGTGCATATTAACTTTTTTTTTTAAAATGTTCTTCTGTCTATCTCATGAGTCAAATCTTTTTACCTTTCAGGAACTTGAACATTTAAATGATTGTTAGCTCATTTACAAAGCCACTTTGAATATTATGCAGATTAAAAATAGCCGGGGAGATATTCTTCAGTGCAGTCATTACTTACCTATTGTTAGTCCCAAAGAAATGCCACTGCCATGCGTGATATACTGTCATGGAAACAGGTAATCGGGGAGTTATTGTTTATTGGAATGACAGGCATTTTTGGTTGGCATCTCATCTTCAATACTCAATGAATTTTTATTTACCTAGAAGTTAAGAATTTTCAACTAACTGTTGTAAGTTGGCATCACAATTGAGTGGGTGAAATTGGATACAGTCTTTTTAGTCACCACGAGCTTGTATACAATGATCAATCAAGTTGAATTGCCAACTTTTTGTTTTTTTGCCAAACTGATTGTTATTGATTGGCATCATGTCTTTGTTTTTGGCAGTGGGTGCAGGGCTGATGCGAGTGAAGCTGCCATTATATTGCTGCCTTCAAACATTACGGTTTTCACTCTTGATTTCTCAGGATCTGGAATTTCTGGAGGAGAGCATGTCACTCTGGGGTGGAATGAAGTAAGTGCCTGAGCATCTTGATAAATACATTTGACAAACGAAGCAGGATTTGTTCATTGTTCAACCATATCATTCAAATAGATTGATTTCTAGTCTTCTTCTGTTTCTAATAAGTTCTATCAGGTACATGTACATTAGGATAATGGTTCATATTTCTCCTCAAAAGGTCTTTACAAAAGTTCATGTTCTACTTGATGCATCATGTCACAATTTTTTTCTTCATTTTAAACTTGTCATTGTAGATTTGTCATCTCACATTCTTTGGCTTCTTTTCAGAAAGATGACCTCAAGGCTGTGGTTGATTATCTGCGGCAAGATGGAAATGTTTCTTTGATTGGCTTATGGGGTCGTTCGATGGGTGCTGTCACCAGGTTGCGTTCATGTACTTGCTGTGGTTCCTTTGTTAGCTTATCTTTTTTTTTTCTCCTTAAGCTTTTAGAGCGCCTTGCTGGAAAATTTTATTGTACTCTGCATTGTTAACTTGCTTGTTTATTCCAAGCAAAAAATTTTCAACCGCTTTGTTCTTTGTCCTGTGCAGCCTTTTCTGTTTGATTTCCTATAATTAATACCGTATATAATATTTTGCAGCCTGATGTATGGAGCTGAAGATCCCTCAATTGCAGGAATGGTTCTTGACAGTCCCTTTTCTGATTTGGTTGACTTGATGATGGAACTTGTGGATACATACAAATTCCGTTTTCCCAAATTCACTGTAAGAAGACATGTTTTGTTCGCATCATAACAGTTATTTCTTTTGTTGACCCTATCCTACATGTTTTGTATGTTTTAATTTTACAACTTATGGAAAGCAAAAGAATTCACAGTTTCAAGTTTCTTATGTTGAGAAGCTTTAAATGATATACAAAGTAATGGAACTGAGAAGTTGGTGATTTGTAAATCGATATTAATATTCACCTCTTCATATGGTGTCTGTCTGTATGCTGTAACTTGGTTACCATTTAAGTGTTTGAGCTGTTTGTACTTGAAAAGGCAAATCAGTGATATTAGAAGCTCATTTGGTTGTTTAAAACTTTTTTATGGTTTAATGGTGTCTCAGGAAGCATCAGCTTTATCACAAAACAGAGTAGAATCTCTATGGTAGTTCATAGTTCCTTAAGTTCATAACTACTGCAGACATGTGGTTTAGGACTAGGGCACTTCGCATGTTGGGAGTATAAATTGCATATGCAGACATACCTGTCTCCTTTTTAGGACTTAAAATGGAGTGGATGGCATGTTAATTTCTAATGTTTTGAAGTCCATATTAGGTGCATTTGCTGTGGGAATTAAGAATTTTAGTTAATTTTGAATAGTTACATTTGTGAGTGAGATTAGGATTATGCTTATTAGCCATCTCCTTCAAAATTTCAAATTTGATCTTGCACACAAATAATACCACTCTTTGTTTGTTGTTGCCTCAAACAGAAACTCAATCACACTCTATAGACTGTTTGCATATATTAATAATTGACACAGTTATGAGTGCTCCGATATTCTATGTGAACCTTCAAGTTGTGGCTCTTGTATAGTCCTATGATCTCAGCTTTTCTCTTTCCCTCTTTTAGGTGAAGTTTGCAATACAATACATGCGAAGAGCTATTCAAAAGAAGGCAAAGTTTGACATAATGGACCTGAATACTATCAAGGTTCTGTTTTTACTTGTTTGTTAGGTTGCATATCTGATGATTTTTTTCTTTTAATAAAGAACCTATTAATACATATTTTCAAAACTTACTATAATGAATTTGGATTTAATAAAGTAAAGCTTGATATTTTCTTTTGAAGCTTCTGGCCTATCTCTATATTAATTATCATATTTGGTCATTTTGATAATTGCCTTATCTCTAGAAAAGCTTATTATGGTGGTATTTGCATAAATCCCAATCTAATGAGGTTTCATATTAGATGATTCATAGCTGAATTAATTTTAATTGAAGTCACTAATTTGTATGAGATATTACTTGGTGGATTATAAGATTATCCAGTTGTCTGTACAGTGATACTTCAATATCTGTACAGCATTAAAATTTGATAAATTGGGATAGGATTATTGGACATCCAAGTCTTCTAACAAGATGGTGAGACAACATCTTTAATGTATTAAAGAAGCTTAGGACTTGGGGGTAGGAATGAGATCCTAACTGATTCATCCATGCCTTATACAAATACTTGAGTGGTGAAACAAGAAGTAACACATTTGATTGGTTGAATAATATGACAATGCCTAAGTTGTTGGTGTAATTTAATAGTTTTCTCTGTTAATCCTGAAAATTATTCCATTAATGATTTTCTATTACAGGTGGCCAAGTCTTGCTTTGTTCCTGCTCTGTTTGGGCACGCCGTTGATGATGATTTTATCCAACCTCATCATTCAGATCGCATATGTGAAGCTTATGTGGTAAATTTTGTTCTTGTTAATGATGAACACTTGATGTAATTTGTGTATTAATTGCTCAGTCATGCATCAATTAGATCATTTCTTTCCTTTCCTTCTCACAACTGAGTTTTGGAGATTGCCACTCCTGCCTAATTTTGACATATATGCTTTAGAATTATCTCAGACATTAGGTAATGGCACTTATACTTTTCTGGTACACTTAGGTAACACTTTTTGAGAAATTGTCAATCACCTTTTATTTTTTTCATTCTTACTTGTGGTCCAAGTGACACTCTATAGTTAGATTTTTTTGTCTATTACACTGCAGTTTCTCAGTTGCATACTTTGTTGTGCTTGTTTTATGCCACATGAAATTTTGCAGGGAGACAAGAATATTATCAAGTTTGAAGGGGATCACAACTCTCCACGCCCACAATTCTACTTTGATTCCATAAATATATTTTTCCACAATGTCTTGCATCCTCCAGAGGATGAGGTGGGGGGAACATATTTTGACACAATGCATGATTATTTTGATAAGGTAAATTGAACAAAAATGCATCTGGTTGTAGGTCCTGACTATTTTGGAAGAACCAGATTTCATATCCACTACAATTTGCCAATTGTTGATTATTTTACCTTCAGGGTAGTTGGAGTGCTGTGCATGATGTAGGCAATAACCGGGAATTTTCAACTGCTTCTGAAGGCATGCTCACATGCTTTTTGATTTGTTTTCTTCTTGTTAATTTCCATCTACCATTTTTTGGCACTCTTAATTCATTCTCCTATCGCTTCAATTAGTTGCAGAACCATCAACAAGCAATGGAGATGATTTCCATACCCTTGAACAAGTTCGTCCCAAAAGACCAATGAGTCGTATGGAGGTCAGTGACTATTTGTTATGCTTTTTGCTGAATAGGAGTATCTTAAGGGCATACAACAATCTTTCAAACAAAATGCCCTGTGTTATGCACCTAGCAATATTTGATTTTTAGGAAGTTTGCATGTATAATATTAGCTCTTATTAACTTCTCTTTTAACATCCAACTCTTCCAGCCTAAGGTAGACATGCTACTGCAGGAAGGGAACTGGATAATGTTTAATAGTAGTGGGAAGTTGAGGGCCATTTTTATAATCTCAGTTCATAGTAATGAAATAGTTTCAGGAATTAGGTGAAAATGAATTTTATGAGTCTGAAAAGAAGTAGCACTTATGTTTTTTCAGCTGTTTTGTGTATCTTACATCATATTCAGGAGTTTCCTCGACTCTGTTCAGGTTCCGTCTGATATTCCATCTGAGGGCAATCAATCTGAAGTTGAGGTAACGTCTTCCCTATTTGGCAACAGAGTATACAATGCTCATGAAAAATTTAGCACATTGCATAGATGATTCAGTTAGGGAGTACACGACTCACTATAGTAAAAAAAAATATTCATTAAGTTGAGAGTAAAAGGAAAGTATAAACCAATGCTTCCATATGTGCAGTCGTGATTTACAATTGTAGCTTTCACACATTATTCTTTCCCTCACTTCAGAACTCGAGCCCTTATCTTTACAACATCATTTGGTGTTTTCCTATTCATAAGATTGTAAATAGGGCTTGATCAATCACTGAGAACATAATAGATCAATGATACAACTAATGAGCTTTAGTTTAGTGATAATGGAGTCATCTCTAGAGTGATGAAGTCTCCAGTTTAATCATGATTGGAGTTAAATGAACCAAAAAAAAAAAACTAACATGACGGTTTTTTGTGGCAGGTTGGAGAGATCAATGACAATCATTTGCCATCATCATCCAAAATGATAAGCTTTGAATTATCCCATGGTCATCCCACTGGTCCACATGTTCCAACAATGATGGATGATGATCAATATGTGGAGTATCAACTGGATGACTTGACAGGTTTTCCATGTGACGTAGAGGAGGAAGAAAGGGTTAGTAATTTACATTGCATGTGTGAAATGATGTTGACCTTCTCAAGACTTAGCTTGCCTGCATTTTCAGATGCTCATGGAAGCAGTAATTGCATCATTAAAGGACTTGGAGATGAGATATCCTAATGCTGAAGAAAAACAGACTAGTGTCAACCCCACTTCCGTGGAATCTTCACAAAAACATTATGTACATGCATCTTCTTCCACTGCAGAACATTGTGATTCTTTGAAGACAATAGAGCAACGTGAGCCTTCAAAGGTAGGACCTGCTTTCTCTCCTGCAATCAATGGTGAAAATTCAGCTATAGAACACCCATCACCTGATAGCGTGTCATCTGTGGGAACCACATTTGATACCCCATCATCCATGGCCGAATCAATAAGCACAACCACCTCTAGCCGCAGTGACACTTCAGGGAGCATCCCAAGCTCAACAGATACCGACTTGTCAAGTAACACAAAAGCGACTTTGACAGTAGAACGGAACCCGGCAAGGCACATCATGGACGGTTTGATGCGCCGTTGGGATTTCAATTTGTTCTCAAACAATAGATGAAAATCTAAACTTTTTTTTTTTTTTTGGTTTTAACACTGATAATGATTGTTTTGTAATTAAAATAGCAAAAAATGATTTTAGTACCGTAAACTACACAAGATCTGGAAGGAGAATAGTTTCATAGAATTTGTTTGGAGTTGATTGTGTTGGTTTTATCTTATACAAATTATTTGTACTGTTGATTTGAGAAAAGGTTTGTAGTTATTCTACCCACTTTTGATTGATATTATAATTTATACTTTGTTTTTGCTTACAAGGTGACAATTAGACTTGATGGATACAAAATGTGACTTCATTTGATCTGTTTCTGATGTGTCTGGGTTTGGCCGCTTCTCAAAGAGGCTGTACCTCGAGTTCCAATCAACTCGACAGCCTGTGCTGGCTGCCAACGTCTGTATTGGGCATCCGTCACAGGTAACCCCAAATTTTTATTCTGGATAGTAATTTTTCACGTCCATATTGTACAATAGGCAACTCTAAATCCTTCTACATAATTTTTTTTTCTTCTTTTTTCGATGGAGTTGATTATTATGTTTGCCATCCTCTTTGTTAATGTCCGGCAAATCTAGAACAAGCCCATTTTGGGAAAGACCAGACATATGCAACCAAATGCGTAGGTACTATAAATTGTAAAACGGAGAAGTTCCTGATTTATGTATATATGCGTGTGTGTGTGTGTGTGTGTGTGTGATGAGGCTGACTTAAAATCTCATTGCCATCCAACTAGCCATTCAAGGTCTTCCTCTTCGTGGGAACAAGTTGGAGTTTTTTGTATTTTTTTCATTCGATAAAGCCATCAAATATTGGGCATCAACTGACACCTAATTCTGATTTTCTTAATCAACAACTACGTTTCACCCTCTAAATAATTCAATCTGATTCAATGATCTCGTTTGCCTTAAAACTCTAAACATCACAAGTTTTCAGATCCTCTATCCTTAGATAAATGTGTTTTCAGATTTTTTTTAAGGAAAGAATCTGTATGGATATTTTTCTTGACCTATGCCATCTTCTATCTTCTTATCATCAGTGCTATTCAAAGTCATGTAATGCTGAAATGTTGCCAACTGGGTAGTCATATTGCTTACAGAAAAATGTTTTACAGAAATATCAGTTTCATTGTGTCAAGTTAAAGTTCCCATTGAACCCAAGTCTGCCAATTATCATTTCACGAATTATGATATAGATCTTGGTCCACCTCTCTCCAACAATCATTGGAGGTGTTTAATTAGCTTTATGGATTTAGATGTTGAGTCTTAAGGAAGCAGGTGACCAACTCAAACATTGAAAATCTGAGACAGCAACTTCTATCGGCAATTCCCAATCATGGGTAAAGGAACATAGGAGACCCCAGTGCAATTGGCCGCGAATCACATGATTGGTCCCATGTGATGGAAACGCACATACTGTGAAAGGCTCCCCACAGTGCTGTGCCGATGTGCCAGACGTATCTCACAATTGCAATCATTGCTAAAATGCTCGTGCTTTGTGCAAGTCATAAATTTCACCAACCACCAGTCTAACAAACAAATGAGAACATCAACTTAGGGAAATCACCCATGACTTTGGAGCACTACATTGTTCATAAACACACAATTAGTAAAAATTTAACACCTGGGGAAAAAATCTATCTGTTTGTACATCCAGATATTAAATAAGTTGCATGGCAAGAACCAGTCCCTTCCTTGAAACTAAAACCTCCCAAATTCACTCTAACGCAATCACCATCAGAATCAGATTAAGCCTTCGAATGCTAATACCCCTTTCTCACCTAGAAAGATATGAGCTTGAGATCTCTTTAATGATCCCCAAGCTTTTAGTGCCGATCTGACCTCTTAAATAATTATTTATTTCCAGTTCACTGAATTCAAATTTGTTAACTTTGGGGAAAGAGAACAGGAAGTATAAGTGACAAATCTTTTGAAAAAGTTGCCAAATGGAAGAACTGTAAATAAAATCGTTCGAGTACCCCTCTATCATTATAGCGATTTCCAAGCAGTGGTATGATTTCCATTAATTTGACTTTGAATTAGGTCTCTGCATATGACATATATCACTTGCTAATGAGCAAACAGCCCGGCTAATGCTCCCGCCTCAGGCCAATTACCCCATTTCTCCTGGAATGGAAAAAAAAAAGGTGAAGAATGTGAAAGAAATACATTTCAGTGGTAAAAAGACTAGAAGATATTGCAGGGGAAAAGAACTGTATTTCAAGCATTTCCCTTGTATATTTCTTAACAAGGAGAAAGGACCAGAATTTGGTCAAGCACAATAATAGTTATCAAGGATTCTGCCCAAAATATCAGAACTTCTACATAAGATATTAAGACTGAATGCATGCGAGCTAAGAGTGAGTTGTAAATGTCAAACAGGTAAAGGTTAGTTGCTAGAGCTGGAATAACTGATATAAGCAAGAATCCAAAAGAAACTCGTGCGTGATTTTACCCCTCTCTCTCTCTCTCTTTCTCCCACCCCCCAGTGGAACGTCTTCCTTTTCTTTCTTGTACTTCATCTTATTTTCAGAGTAAACCAATGGGTAATACAAGAATTACTTTATCAAATAACATGAATTCTCACAGACAAATCAGGAAAAAGTTCAAAGACATGCTAATACTAGTCGGTGTTATCACTGAGTTGAAGATAGCAAGGAAAGAATTAGAGAAAATAAAAACACCGACGCAATGGTGGTTAAAAATTATTTCAACAAAGTGCTACAGCAAAAAAAAAATGGTTTCCTTCTTAATCATAATACTACTCAAACACAGTCAGCCAATTATCACTAAGAACCTTAAACACTCCAATCTGCTCATCAAAATAACTCTTAATAAAGCATGAGAGTAAAACTTGCCATAAAACAAACAGTTTCGACCATATTTTGGAGCCCATTTGGTGGATATGTTTGATTGCTAATCCAACCTGCTTCTTTTGCCCTCTCTTTTATCAGTGTTAAAGTGCCAAAAGGCACCAAGCAAGGCAGCTTGCAAGAGGCGGTTGCATGTGAAAACAACTGGTCAGGTCCCTAACATAGCTCACCGTACTTAACTACTGAGTATAGAATTTAAGCCCAATTGCATGATCTTATTTAACAGAAAAGCCACCAAATATAACTTCATATATACCAAAATATCTCTCTTCCGCACCTAAACTAAACTAAATGGCATAGCTGAAAGGTGTACCATCCAAATGCTTACAGCAAAGCACTGACCCTATCAGTAATAGCCTGATGCAGGAAGTCATCTCAGGGTTGCAGACTACAGTATTAGTATCCCCGACAGGCAAGGAATACTAGGAATAAAAACTTTAATATACTTCAGAACAGTGAGTAAGCAATTAAAAAGTAGGCAATAATAAAAAGAAGTAGATGGTACATGGTAATCAGAAGTGACTCAAAATAAGCAATAATAAGACAGGAAAGATTACTCTTTCAAGCCTTTCACCCATAACTACAAAATAAAAACTAAAATTTCCATCAATATCATCTAGCACATTATGAATGTGATGATAAAAAAAAAAAAAAAAAATCATAGATGGTACTTTAAATGGCTTTAATCTTTTGCAATATGTCGCTAGTAAGAGTAAAAGTATCCAAATTGATGCAGCCATTTTAGAAAAATATGGAAAGCAAACATATCATGCATGCCTCGAGAACAAAAACCAACTAAATCACGGCTCTCCTTTGTCGAACCTTTGCCTTCTCAGCATCAATAATTGATTCCACCAGCTTCACCGCATTATCCAACTTCCCTTCACCATTTACCACTACATAATCAAAATGCTTGGCGTGCTGAACCTCCTCTCTGGCGGTGGCAATCCTCACAAGCAACGCCTCTGCTGTCTCCGTCTTCCTATCAATAAGCCTCTCCACAAGCTCCAACTCATTTTCCGCTACCAGAAATATAAACACGGCAGAATTCCCCAATATCTTCCTCAATGTCTGTGCTCCCTGTATATCTACCCTCAACACAATATCATACCCTTTTCCCATATACTCCCTAATATGCTTTTTTGGTATCCCTTTATAATCACCGTATACAAGTGCATATTCTAACAGCTCATTTTTTTCCACCATTGATAAAAACTCCTCCTTCGACACAAAATAATAGTCCTTACCATCAACCTCGCCCGGCCGCATTGGCCTACTAGTCGCAGTTACAACAAAATGCAGATTTTCTCGCCCTTCTCTTAATTTCCTGATAACGGCATCTTTGCCAACCCCACTAGGGCCGCTAATTACAATGACTAAAGGATTCGGTGGTGGGCAAATGGGGTCTCTGCTGAATGAGGAGCCCAAAGAGGTTTCCAGGGCACGGAGCAATTCGGGTTTAGTTGCCTTATCAAGTTGTGGGATGGTGGATTTGGGTTTATGAGTATCGCCCATTTTGGTATAAGACGTAGAGAATCTGTTACAAGTGAAAAGGCGAGAACTTGGCCTGTGAGAGATTTGGGAGCCGGGGGTATGGATGTGAAAGAATGAGGAGTGGAGATTAGCAGAGCGGGAGAAAGAGAAGCAGATTTTGCGAAACATGAGGAGGGTTGAGAGGTTGGTGATTGAGATTATATCAAGAAGAAAAAGGGGGACATGGAATTAGGATCTACAGAGGATAGTTGGGGGTTAGGGTTTTAGGCCCCTGCAAGTGAAATTTGGTTTTATCATTTTTCTGTTTCTAAATTTTTTAAAAATTTACTATTTAATCCCAAACTATATTTGGTCCCTACATTATATTAAATCTCATTAATTAATTTTTTATTTTTTAAAAATAAATTAAAATATTTTTAAAATTTTAAAAAATTTTATTAATTAATATCTTCACTAAATTTAATTATTAATATTTTATTATTTAAAAAATACATTAATTATTCTCTTCATTTTATAAAAAAAAATATTAATTAAATTTTTTATATTATTTAATAATTAAATTAATAAAATAATTAATTAATATATATTTTTTTAAAATTATTAATATTTTAATATATTTTTTAAAATTATAAGCTAATTAATAATTTTCTAAAATAGTAATTTTCCTATGTTTTATGCTGCTGTCAGGGCTCCAACTTTTTCCCAAAATAATCATCCATTAAAATGCAAAATGGATTTGAATCTTTCAAAATATTAATAAATTGCTAGATGATTTTTTTTTAAATGATAGATGTATTTTAAAATTTATTAAAATAATTTTAATTTTAATTTTATTAGAGACTTTAATTTTTATATTCATTTTTTAAAAAAAAATTATAAATAGAGGGGTTTACTATTGATTCAAATGATTAAAGGGAATTTTATTTTTTTTTTCATGAAATTTATTTTTGTATTTATATATGCTGTATCATATTTAGATAAATATTTTGTTATTTTTTAAATATATTTTTTTATATATTTTATTAATTAAAATTCAAATAAATAATTTAAATTTTAAAATATTATATTTTTCATTTATTTGTTAAAAAATATTAAAATTACATTCCAACTATATATTATTGAGTCTCTTTTAAATATTAATGATCTACTCTCTATTTTTTTTTTAAATCCAAATCTACTCTTTATTTGAATATGAAACAATAAGTAGCATAAAATAAAGAGACATTTTCACTTTTTTTCTAATTTAGGACGGAAAAATAAAATAGAGACGGAGGAAAGTGAAAATTATTATTTCTTAATTTTTTCCTAAATTAAAGATAAAATAATAAATAAATAGATTTTACTTTGAGATATATATAGTCAAAATGTATATTTATATATTTATATTTTAATAATTTTATCTATTAAATATTTTAATTTTAATAAATATTTAAATTTTAAAAAATATTACTTTTAAATACTTAAATTTTAGAAATATGTTATTTAAAATACTTAAATTTTTTTAAAAAATCTAATTTTAAAGATAACTTTAAAAATTATGAATTTAAAAAATTATTTTAAATTATTAACTCCTATTAAACTCTAAGTTTAGTGATTACATATGCAAGGCGATTAGTCTATTTATAATTTAAAAATTATTTTAAATTATTAACTCCTATTAAAATCCAGTTAAATTCACATGAAAATGTTGAAAAATTAATTGCACATATGGAAGCAACCACTATAATAATAATAAATGAAAATTAATTTTTTAATGCTACATAATAATAAAATTAATATTTTTCATAATAAAATCTCTCCAAATAATGAAAAAAGAAAATTAATATAATCGAGAATAAAAATAATCAATAAAAATATCACTCTATTATAGTCATGTAGCAAAAAACGTTACAATGCAGCAATCATATTAGATTGTACTATATTAAAAAAAAACTTTATATATTTTTTTGATATATGTAAAAAAATAAACCTAACAAAAATAAACAACAAATGACTAGCTATATGATTTCAACTTGAATCTATCCCAGATAATTTCCCAAACATAATACGAAGTTTCGAACACCCACCGGATTAAAATTGTAACTACACTGCCCCAAACATGTTATACTCCAAAATTTTAGATTATGACCAACAAATAAGATATTGTACAACACTTTCTTCATTTACTTATATCTAAACATAAATAGATATGGCAATGGATCGTACATTTTATAGTATTCCAATCGTTTGAATTTTAATAAAATAAATTTGAAAAATTATAATCGGATTTAAGACGGGTTTAAATTTAAAAAATAATACTAATTATATTGAAATAAAATTCGAGTTTTATGTATAAAATATTCATTATCTGAATTCATTTATATAAATAATTAATTTAATATAAAAATATATTTTATAATAATATTTATAAATATTTATATTTTTTATTAAAAAATTAAAATTTAAATATTTTTTAAAAATATTAAATTTTTTAAATGAAAATTATTAATAAAAAATATTTTTTATATAAATTATTAATTAAAATATATAAAATTAAATTTTATTCGAATAATAATAGTCATATTCAGAACGAATTTATTTAGTTTAAATTAATTTTTAATCAGATTCAGATGAATTCAAATAGTACTAATATAAATTTAATTCGAGCGTAAATAATTTAATTTTTGTGGATATTTTACTCATTTATATTTTTAAATGTAAATAAAATAAAAAGTGGGAGAAAATAAATTTTTTAATGATTTTTTTAAAAAAGTTATTCAAACATATTTTTAATGGATGGAGAGATCAAAATGCCGAATGAAATTAAAGTTTGAGAGTTTTTATTGAATTATAAAAATTGCATGGTTAATTATATATATATATATATATATTATAATTCATAAGTTAAAATACTTATATTTTCACTAAATTCTCTTTAACCAATACTTTATTAACATAAAATAAAATGACAACATTTTTATTTTAATTTTTAAAAAAGAAAATTTAAAAAAAAAAAAACTTATATAGCTAAAAGCACTATAAAAATTATAAAACAAAGGCTATTACCGAAAAATTAGCCACAATCAGTCGGGAGGCGAAGGAATTCTCAAATAAAAATTTGCTGACAGCTTCTTGCGCAGAAGTTACAGAACCTCAAAACACACCTTTTTCTTACCAATACCAATAACACAACACCCAAGTTGCTCACGGCTCTGACAAATAATTAATATAAAGAAACAAACAAAACCAAAAATGGCTGCTTTTTTGCTTCTCGTCCTTTCAAATTCCCACCCTCCATCGTTCTAACTCTCTTTCGCATTTCCCAATCACAAGTCATATTCGCCTTCCTTAATCCTCCTTCATCTGCCAATTTCCAGATCTAGTCTATACCTTTTCCCTTTTTCGCCCTTTTATCCCCCAATTTCCTGATAGACCACGTTTCTGAAACCCTAATTGGTTAATTCTGTACTTAACCCACAAGTCAACAATACCCCGAGTAATTCTCCCGTCATCAAATCTCTGATTATCAAAATCTGCACTACCCATTTTCCTCTTGTTGATGGGCACAGTCAGGGTTAGCACCGGGGACCTTTCCAAACCCTCATCTACCTCCTCCTCCCCTTTCCCAACAACCACTTCCACCTCTCGCACTGAGACAATAAATGGATCTCATGAGTTCAAAATCGGTGGCTACTCTCTATCGAAGGGCGTCGGAATCGGAAAGTACATAGCATCGGATACGTTCTTTGTTGGTGGATACGCGTGGGCAGTCTACTTTTACCCTGACGGAAAGAGCGCTGAAGATAACGCCGCTTATGTGTCCTTATTTATAGCCCTCGCAAGCGAGGGTACCGATGTTAGGGCATTGTTTGAGCTCTCGCTTATGGATCAGAGTGGAAAAGAAAACCATAAGGTCCATACCCATTTTGGAAGAGCTCTTGAGAGTGGACCTTACACACTGAAATATCGCGGCAGTATGTGGTGAGTTTTTGTGGTCATTATAGAACCTCTGTTGTTTTTTATTATAGGTTTTATTTTGTAATCATAAGGTATAACACAAGATCTTTTGATATTGTAGTTATTAATGCCAATTATGTATTGCAAGCCTGAAATTTATGTAAATGAACTAGCTTTCAGCAGCTTCATAACATGGGTAGTTATTAAGTGGATGAAAAAGCCCAGCCTAATGATGCTACTGTTGGATGCTGCAGGGGTTATAAACGATTTTTTAAGAGGACTCAACTGGAGACATCAGACTATCTCAAAGATGATACCTTGGTAATTCGCTGTTGTGTTGGTGTAGTTAAATCCCAGACCGAGGGACCAAAGACCTATACCATTGCAGTGCCACCCTCTGATATCGGTCAGCAATTTGGAAGGCTTTTAGAAAGTGGAAGGGGTACTGATGTAAAATTTGAAGTTGATGGGGAAGTATATGCTGCTCACAAGTTGGTTCTTGCAGCACGTTCACCTGTGTTTAGAGCACAGCTTTTTGGTCCAATGAAGGATCAAAACACTCGATGCATAAAAGTTGAAGACATTGAAGTTCCAGTTTTTAAGGTTTCCACCTCCCCTCCCCTCTCTTTCTCTCTCTCTCTCCCTACCCCCCCAACACACACACACACACACACACTCTCACACAACACCCACAGATGTGAACTGCAAAAACCAGTCATTTATATTTTGCTTACCTTTAGGTTTAAATTTACCATCAGAATGTATTTTCAGGATGCATAATCATTGAGTGTTAACATCTTGTCTGTAAAAGCCCTTGATCCTTTTTCTCCCTTATTGCATTTTTGTTGTGCACAAACTATTCTCCCTCCTTTGTTTTGGGGGGAAATTGTTGCATGATGAATGTTATTGTATTTGCATTACTATTTGTGAGTGACTAGTAAATATTAGTTGTGAAGCAAGAAGAGTTAGTTTTTATTTCCTTGATGTCCATTTTTTCCTTCTATTTCTTTACTCCAAGTTTAGCTGTCAATTGTAAAATGCATTGTAGCATGTGCTGGTCTTTTGTTTCAGAAATATTTCTTTTCAGTTTTACATTTAGTTTTTACTGCTATTGAATCTGTACCATACTTTTCTCTTCTTAATTACCTGTGGGAAGTATTTATTCTCTCTTTTTTTTCTTCTTTCTTTCCATTTTTTTTTTCTTCTTCTTTCTTTCCATTTTCTTCTCAAATAAATAATTCTAGAAACGGTAGAAAGGGTTGATTCTGAAATGCTATATCCTCCATGTTTTACACTATTGCACTCTGGCCTTTTAGATTTTGAGGTGAAATTGTTTTTTTTTTTTATTAATAACATTTTGGTAATCTGTTTATGGTTAGTTGCTAGCAAATGAATATATTAAATGTTACTACTGCATATTGTCACTTATCTTTGAGTACCGTGTGTTCTCTGCTATTAATGAGGCTTTATGTGTTGATTGTGAGATGGTTATATCTCTTGATTATGATGAGAATCATAGGAGGAGGTAGCTTTGTTGGTTGGTTGTCTTCAATAGATGAGTGATTGTGGTGCCATACAGGATGATGTGGTGTCATACCCGAATGTACATCTGGATCCATCTCCTGAGGGCTGTTCTTGTACACAATCTTACTCATCCAGCTAAGGTTTACTATTCTTGCTTTTCTTCCTCTCTGTGTATAAGCCCATAACTTGCCCAGGTGGCAACATTTTTTTTTAATTAGTGTTTGCTCTTATGATATTCTAACTACTATTCGCATTTTTCATTTCCTTTAAATGTACTTTTGACAAAAGTTTTTATGATTTATGCAGCAATCCTCTGGCTAAATAGATGAATTCATAAAATTGGCCTTGGATAAGTACAGTGTACTGTCCTGTTCTTTGTGACAAAAGTGCTGATCATTTAAATTGAATGAGCTTTAATTTTTCTTGGCATTTGATGGAACTTTTTATTTTTAGATTTTCCCAAGCATGCATTGTGGCAGGCGATTTGCAATGAAGCAGGTGTTGTTATTGTTAAATTTCACTCATGCGTGGCATAGTGCCCCATTGACCTTTGGTGAAAATGGAATTGGGCCAAAGATAGCAGCTGCTTTGTTTGGGGAGGTTAATGAAGGAAATTTCCATTGTACTTCTGCCCTGCAATGCACATTTGTGTCAAACTTTCTTTCACTAAGCATATTGCCTTTCTAAGTTGGCAATAGTGTTCTCTTAACTGCAGTTTTTCCTGACATAATTGTCAACATGCATAACTGCTAGGGGAATAAGTGAACCTCAACAAACGTTAACTTGTTCTTTTTTCATGGTTGGATGCTTGCAGGCATTGCTCCATTTTATTTACTGGGATGCCCTACCAGATGTGGAAGAGCTTGTTTGCCTGAACTCTAAATGGGCTTCTACACTGATGGCTCAGCATCTGCTTGCAGCAGCAGACCGTTATGCTCTTGAGAGGCTCAGATTGCTCTGCGAGGCTAAACTTTGTGAAGATATTGCCATAAACACTGTTGCAACAACACTTGCATTGGCAGAGCAGCATCAGTGTCTCCAACTAAAATCTGTCTGTCTCAAATTTATTGCGCTGCCTGAAAATTTGAAAGGTAAACTTCTTTGATCACGTCTGTAGGTTAGTTGATGTGTTCTAGGAAGCTTTCTTTTTCCATTGCAGCATTGCTGATCTGCTTATAGAAATATTTTTTGTTTACCCAAAATATAGGTTTTATAAAGTGAGCTAGAGTAGTGTCTGATTTATGGATTATGAATTTTAATCTAATGAAATGCATTTCTAATGATAAGTTGCTGTGAATTATTTTCAGCTGTGATGCAGACAGATGGATTTGAATATTTAAAGGAAAGTTGTCCTTTTGTCATCACGGAACTTCTACAATATGTGGCTAGAATTGGTGAGCATTCTGTCATCTCTTGTGGGCATGGAAATGAAAGCTTAGATGGCAATATGAATGGAAGGCGAGTGAAGCAAAGGTTACATTGATTTAGAAATATCATATGGCTACCACTTGGACAAAACCAGAGTTAGTTAGGCTTAGAAATTTTTGAGATTTGTACTAACAGTTGACTATTTAATAGAAAGTTTAATGCTAGTGGCTATTGTCCTGCGTTCTTTTGCAGTACATTTGCTATATAATTTAGGAACTCCCAAGTCCTGTCATTTGCATTGCACCAATTAGACGTTTTCTGTGTGAAATGTAGTGGATGTCCAGGTGTAGTTTCTGTGTTATGAATATTTACTGTATATGCTTTCCTTTCTGGGGATGACCTGTACGCTGTAGAAGTAGCACAAAAAAATATTCCTTCATATGTATTTTAGTTACCATTGCATCATCAGATGATATACTGAAACGCGTCCTTCGCTGTCGCTCTCATCATTGATAGCTAATTTATTTTTGTGCTCGAACTGTCGCCATTTTCATCATTCATCACTCTTATGTATTAATTAATTTCTTGGCTCGAGACATTTGAGGAAGCCAAGTGTCGGCTATAACTGCTGTGCGGCATGGTCGGAATCCACGCACAAAAATAGAGAGAATCCGAGGTATGATATGCTTTCAACAATTTGGTTCCAAGCATTACGATAAATAGACACTATTATATTTTGCAACCTGGGTGCTAAGTTGCATACCTGAATTTTCCCTCATTTGGCCACTGGTTCAAGAAGAGAAGATACTTATTTCAGGTATAAAATAACATAAGCGGTATGATACAACCATACTCGGGGCTTTGGCCCCGACAGCGAGTAGAAAGGAAGAAATTGCATGCTTTTATCTTCCAAAAACTGGAAATAAAATCTGATATAGCTATTTTGTCATGAATGTTAAGCACCAAAGAACCCGTTCAACCGTAAATTAGTGATACAAATTACAATTTGCTGCCTAACATCCTCCAACTCAAGCCTCAGTCCTCAAATCTCCTCAAGCAATTGAGCTGGTAGAGAACGCCACCATATCACAGCATTAGAAACATACAAGGTGGAGCCATATCAATCCATGAAATGATGCTCCAATGACGGTAACCGCTAGGTTGGTTATAGGCGGCCAAACTTTCAGGTTTTTCCACATCCCCACATCATCAATACCAGTGATTCCCAGGTCCACCTTGAGCAGCTGCAACTTTCCTGGCCATGTACTGAGGCTTTGGCTGCAATCCATTCGAGCCTTCACCTTCATCTTCTCCCCTTTCACTTTTACAGACTGGATTTCTTCTCGGATATGAACAGTTTGAAGCAGTATATTGATTTGAAATAGCTGGATTCCTGACTATTCTTCGTTGATCAAGAGCTTCTGCTGTTACTGCAACCCCACAATTGTTATATCGCATTGCTGAACCAACAACTTTCCCAGGTCTTGCAGCACCTGCTGAAGAGAATGCTACTTAGTCATCAATATATCATGTAGTACAAGAGTTCTGGAACTAGGTCCACAGGTGAGTATGAGAAAGGGGAAAAGAATTCATGAATGACAATCTAAAATACCTCGTGTTCCCTTGTAATATATGTGTCTTAATCCATAAATTTACTTGGAAAAAAGAAAAAAAGATTCATACTTCAAAACTCATACCATGCATTTCTCAACAAGAAGCTGGTTTGATTGGGTTATAATAAAGCAGCAAGAAGAGGTTTATGCAAGCATCTTGACTCATGTTCAAATGAAGTTAGAAACTTGGAATTGAATATAATGTTTCTATGGTTCCTATTTCCTCTAGTTAACTTTTGTTGCAAGTAGATTTAAGTAACCGTATGTTTGACAGACAGCAGATAAGTTGATCAGCTCTGGAACTAGACGACAAGAAGCCAATGGATAAAAAACCATGATTTGGAAATTCTTGGGGAACAATAATCCAGTAATTTGACAACGAAAATAAAAAAATTGACTATGGCAAGAACGATAATATGTGCTGCAAATGCTCAGTTCATTAGCCATTATCACTTATTCATACTGCAAACCTACTTGGAGTTGGAGATCTGCATACAGAAACATTACTGAAATTTCTGAAAGTTGATACAGCATATTCTAGTCGATTTAATTAGCACTTATGAAGACATTAGGTACATAGTATTGATTAAAAAAGAAGCAGAGAATCATTGAGAGAATGCAATTAGTTCATACCTTGGATAATTTGAGGAACTTGAAGAGGGAGCCTTGTCATTGGGATCCCACCACTATGGTCCATACGTGGCTTCTCAGTATCTTTGATAGAGCATTTGGAAAGATCATTTGTTACTTCCGCCGAATTCTGTACTGTATTATTTGAATATAACACGCATGGCCTGAATGCACAGATTTTCATCAATGCAGTGCACAAAAGGCCAAGCTTAAATAGATGGCAGTGCATCATAAGTGCAAATAAGAAGTTGCAAAAAAGAAGAAAATGATAATAACTTATTGTCAACTTATTTGCTGATTCTAAGGATATAATTTGATTTGATTAGAATCCTTAATGATCTCTATAATTATTATTTGATTATTTACTTTCTGTTTAGATATAATTTTTTGCATATAAATAGTCATATAAACCAATTGTAAAAATCAAGAATGAAATATAAGAATACTCTAAACTTCCCCAAAATTCTTCTTGATATCAGAGCTTTTTCTTGATTTCAGGACTTAAATTCAATTTTTTCCTTTTTAGGATTTCAAAACCTTAGATCTACCTTTTTGGTACTAACCCATCTAGAAGACTTTCCACCTCTCACCACCTATTGCACAAAAAAAAGATTAGATCTTGTACTAAACATCCTATTACTAAAATTGTTTCTTATGAATCATTGTCTCCCTCCTATAGAGCCTTTGCCTTATCTATTTTCTCTGTGTTTCTTCCACAGGATTGGAAGAAAGCTTTTGCAGATCTTAAATGGAAGGGAGTAATGATTGAAGAGATAAAAGTATAGGCAAAAAATGAGACCTAGGAGCTTGACACTCTCCATCTAGGAAGAAACTTGTTGGCTGTAAGTGGGTGTTCATAGTGAAACACAAATCTAATGGCACAATTGAACGGTTTAAGGCTAGATTGGTTGCTAAAGGATTCATCTAAACCTATAGAGTGAATTATCAAGAGACATTTGCCCCAATTGCAAAAATGAACTCAATCAGAGTTCTATTATCTTGCGTAGCCAATTTGGACTGGAACTTGCAACAGTTAGTTTGATGTGAAGAATGCTTTCCTCCATGGAGATTTAGAGAAAGAAGTGTTCATGGAAATCTCTCCTGAATTCGCTGATGAGAAGATACAAGAAAATGTGTGCAGGTTAAAAAAGGCTTTGTATAGGCTAAAACAATCTCCCAGAACTTGGTTTGATAGGTTTAACAAAGCCATGATGTCCTTTGGTTTGATTACATTCTGTTTATCAAACATCACAAGGGTAAGATCACCCTTCTTATTATGTATGTTGATAATATAGTAGTGACAGGTGATGACAAAGAGGAAATGGCTCAATTAAAAAGGTTGTTGGCACAAGAATTTGAAATCAAATATTTGATTACTAACAGAGTAACGCTGATCACACTCTATTTATCAAACATCACAAGAATAAGATTACCCTTCTTATTGTGTAAATTGATGGTATAGTAGTGACAGGTGATGACAAAGAGGAAATGACTCAACTAAAAAGGTTGTTGGCACAAGAATTTGAAATCAAATATCTAGGAAAACTACAACATTTCCTAAATATTGAGGTGGCTAGATCAGAAAAATGAATCTTCATCTCCCAAAGAAAGTACTTTCTGGATCTTTTGGAAGAAACTGCTATGTTGGGGTGCAAAGAACTGGTTAGTCCATGCATGACCTCGCGAGACTGGTAAGCAGGCTATACTTCGCATCTTGAGATACCTAAAGTCCGTGCCAGGGAAATGACTTCTTTACTCCAAACATAACCACCTCCGAGTTGAACCTTTTACAAATGCAAATTGGGCAAGATCTCTCGATGACAGAAGATCCACCTCTGGCTACTGCACAGTTGTGGGAGGGAATCTTGTCACTCGTAGGAGTAAAATACAAAGTGTTGTTGCTCGGTTAAGTACTGAAACAGAATACAGAGCAATGGCCCAAGGTGTGTATAAACTCTTATGGTTGCAGAAGTTATTGGAGGAGTTGTGATTGTCTGAGAGAGATAAGATAACTTTATATTGTGACAACAAACCTGCTATCAGTATAGCACAAAATCCAGTACAACATGACCAGACGAAACACATTAAGATTGATTGACATTTCATTAAAGAAAAGTTAACAGACAGTGTCTTGAACTTAGTTCATGTGACTTCTACTAGGTAACTTGCGGATGTGTTTACTAAAAGGCTCAACAATAAAACTACCATAATCTGATTTTTAAGTTAGGCATGTGCGACATTTTTGCACCAACTTAAGGGGAGCGTTGACTTATTTGTTGATTCTAGAGATATGATTTAATTTGATTAGGATAATTAATTATCTATGTAATTATTATTTGATTATTTGTTTCTTATTTAGATATAATTCTTTGTGTATAAATAATCACGTAAACCAATTGTAAAGATCAAGAGTAAAATATAATAATACTCTAAACTTCTCCAAAATTCTTCTTCATAGAGATACCTGGGCAAGGATGCGTGCTGCCTCTCGGGTGGAGCAGCAGTTGCACCATTTCCATAGTGTTCCTCAAGGTAAGCGAATTGCTTCTTAAAATGGTCAACAGCACTGGATAGGAAATAGAGATCGAGAAACTGAGACAGGTGCAAATGATTAAATTATTTAATCCTAATTCTCCAATATAATACCTTGGATACATGAACCCTGTTGGCTCTGAACCTTCTAAGTATTCTTTCAACATTTTAGGGTGGTACTCAAGAATTTCTCTGTAAATGAGCTCTCGTACATCTTCCTTTGTTATCCTTCGTCTCTCAAATTCAAATTCCATCTTAGTAACTGGTTGAGCAGAAGGCTCTCTCTCGACTTTGGCCAAACCCTTAAAATATGGATTCGCAAGAGCCTGATAAAATGCAGCACAACATGCTCCATTAGAAGAGCATACATATTATCAAAATAAGATTATGTGATGCAAAAAGATTACCTCTTCAGCAGTCGGTCGATCCTTGGGTTCAAATGCCAACATTTTTTCCAATAAACGAAGTGCAAGGGGATCTGCATTAGGAAACTTATGGGAGAAAGGAATAGACTTCTTCTTCCGCATGCTGCTTAAGTATCTTCGAGCTTTCTCATTACGCACCTTGTGGTATAATATTATTACTTTAGCAAAAGACTAATAGACAAGGACATGAAACAAAAGCAATGAACAATAAAACAATCATTGCTACAACAAAGAAAAATTAATAATAGGAACCATACCCTAGCAATGGCTTCAGCTGATGGTGTTCCCAACAAATCGGTCATTAGATCCAGTTGATGGACAACGTTTTTCCCAGGGAAAAGAGGTTTCCCTGTCAAAAGTTCAGCAAAGATGCATCCAATGCTCCATATGTCTATTGCTGGTGTATACTGAAAGCAAAACAAACACAGCGACTAAAGGTACCAAAGGAGATACAGCAGCATTTTTCAGGATATAATTGGAATACTATACCTTTACAAGACATAATTACGTTCAGCAATAATAGGTATTGCATGTACATATTGTCTATACACACAAATGAAAGCATCAACCCCCCCCCCCCCCCACCCCCCAACCTGAAACACATAGCCCCAAACCTCTCAAATGAAATGCACAAGTAGCAATAATCAATTGCATAGAGCATTCAGCAGGTGTACATGTTCTAAAGCAGTAAACATGTCCTGTACAGTCTACAAGCAATTATTGCATCACAGGAACAAAAGATTAGATAATATCAAGCACTAAGGGGTAATATTTCCGGTACCTTTGAGAAAAATGATCCACACAGTTCAGGAGCCCTATACCACCTGGTTGCCACATAGTCCTGTGCATAAATGAAACAGAATTAGCAATGTTGAGGACTTCATAAATAAAACACGGAGGAAACATTTGGCTCATGGACATTAACTAATTGCTAACAAGAGAAACTTACTGTCCAGAAAATGGCTGTTGGGGTATCATTAAATGCTACTCTTGCAAGCCCAAAGTCACAGATTTTCAGCTTGCAGTCAGCATTTGCTAAGATATTTTTCGGTTTTAGATCCCGATGAAAGACATTGGCTACAAGACCATAGATGAAATTTGGGAAAGAAAAAGAAGAATAAAATCAGATTATTGCACATAAAATTAGCGAGTACCCAAATGTTATACATCTAATGGACTGCAAGTGTAACTATACCACAAATAATAGGCTACAAAATGTTATATAGAAACTCCAGAGACTACGGCAACCACCTGTGTGTATGTATTTCAGGCCTCTGAGAAGTTGATAAAGAAAGAATTGATAATGTTCAGGAGTTAAATCATCATTTGCTTTAATAACTTGGTGTAAATCAGATTCCATCAACTCAAAGACAACATAAATGTCCTTAAATTCCCTTCTGGAAGGAGGCAACAAAATATGCTTGATCTCCACTATATCGGGATGACGCAGGAGCCTGAGAAGTTTAATCTCTCGAAGTATGCGGGTGGCATCAGAAACATGTTCAAAGATGTCATTTATTTTCTTGATAGCAACCTTTTCTCCGATATGTGTATCATAAGCAGAACAAACAACACCATAGCTTCCTTTACCAATTACTTCCTCTATTCTGTACCTGCTCCCCTCCCCATATTGTGTGAAAAAATCTACATCAACAGATGACTGCAACACCATGTTAAAAGACACCATATCAAAGACATGACAAAAACACCAAATGAAAATAATAAGCTCAAGTGATTTGATTTGTAATGTCATCAAATGATTACTACCAAAGACTTATAATACTGGAGAGAAAAAGAGTAACTAGGATCATCTCTGATCATTTCCTCCATAAGAATTGCTTCAAATTGTCACATTTGATGGCCTAATCTATTACTACAGCCTAACAACTTAAATTTCACCCAGGAATACTATTCTGTGGCCTTATCATCTTGATCTAGCTTAACTTTCAAGTTTCAATCACTATCTATTAACTACACAACATGATTATTAGATCTAATATATTTTGTGAGGACAATGATTACAAGACTACAAGTAAAACGTGGGGAAATTTTAGCTCTTTAATATCAGCTTTAGCTTAGTGATACCTGAGTCGTTTCCAAGGATGTGAGGTATAGAGTTTAAACTCAATCCAAGCCAATTAGACCTTGGAAAAAAGATACATCTACACTAAACAGCTGTAGCTGAAGTAAAATGGACTTAAAAATCTAATCAACGGTATAAGTAAATGCAATCAGGAATATGATTTGTTGATCACTGAATAAGGTAAAGATGATATCTGCTAAGAAGTACATAAAGTTACTCAAGCCAGTGAAATTTGATTCTTTGGCCTCCAATGATACCTTTTCACGAATCCGACCCCAACCACAAGCAAACCATAAAAGAAAAAGAAAGAAGAGGAGGAGAAAGGAACGGATAAGAACGTAAACTTTTGTTGGGGTTACCCTTTCCTAAATCAAGATGTGAGGGTGCATCACATATAAATCTTAGTAGAAGACAGATATTATAAACACCAAAATAAGAAAGCTAAGACTTATAATCATGCATACATTACATGGAAAGAGTATTCCCACGAGCATGTGTTAAAGAAACTTTGACATGAACATGACAAGCAGTTACCATACACCAAAACAATCAGGAACTATGCCAACCATAGAACGAATTATCCAGTACAAAATGGATCATAAAAGTAACTAGGGGAGAAAAGACCATTTTGAAGAACTTGAAATTAATAAAAATCCCAAACCTACTAGAAATGTGTATTTTAGGTAGTAACCACAGATTCAAAATCATCTTTTACGATCCAGATTAGTCAGATTGATCTTGCTTCAAGAGGAAGCGGATTATATAGAGCTATAAAGATACACACGCTAATGATAAATTTTACCTTCTTTCGTTGATCAGGCTGCATCTTGGCAAGAAAGCATCAAAACACCTCGACGGTAATTAATCAAAAAGAGGTTGCAACTGGCACCGCAGCTCCAATCAGAAGGAATAGAGAAAAAAAAAATAGCAAGCTCAACCCCAGTTTTACCGAGGCCAAATAAGGTTAACCCAGATGAATAAAGCTGAGATCAGAAAGAGCCCAACAAAGCTGAAACCGAATTCCAAAAAACAAAAGGACACAGGAAAATAACTCTGAGACACTTCTGTGATAGGATCAAAAGGAAAATCAGTGCAGAGCTGATAAAGCTGTAAACTTTAAAGCTTCTGGGGCTAAAGTGAGTAAATTTAAAACAGGCTTAATATCGAGATGCAACAGAGGAAGAGGAAAAGGGAGGATAGAAGAGTGCGTGGGCAAAAAATATGGCGGAGACTAAAATGTAGTAGCTGGAAAAGAACAATTTACAGATGAAGGCGAAATGGGTATTGTATACTGAAAACGGAAAATACTAAATTTTGAAGAATCTAAAGCAGAGGCGATGATCTCTACTCCTATTTCAATAATTTCTTAATGGCTGCTGTCTAAAGCCAAGAGGCAAAAACAAGAAAAGAAAGTTAAAGTTTGCAGAGCAGAATGATAAAAGTTGTTGTTTCTGTGGAAGTGGCTGTGGATCTCTGAGAGAAAGAGAGAGAGAGAACTGAAAACAAGTGGTGCACTTCAAGTTGGCTTTTTAGAAGAGAACAAGAAGGGACGAAAATTTGGATTTTATTTTACTATTGTTTTAATATATTTAATCTATAAGCCGGATATTTTGATTTTAAAAAATATATTAATATATTTTTAATTTTTTATAAAATTTTATTAATTAATTATTTTAATAATTAAATATTTTATTTATTATTATTATTTAATTTTATAAAAAACATCTATTGATTAATCTTTATATTTTAAAAATATTTTTATAATATTTAATAATTAAATTAATAAAAAATTATTAAATTTTTTAAAATTTTATAAATATTTTAATATAATTTTAGCTAAATAATAATTTTTTATTTTTTGTTTAAATAAGTAAAGACAGACCTAATTTTTATACTAAATGACATTTTTGCCCCAACATGGTAAAATTTTCCAGAAAAAGTTTATTATTTTTGTTCTATTCATGCAAAATTTTTTTTTATATATATATATAATTCATGGAAAGTAAAATGATTTCAAAAATTAAGACTTTATTTATAGTTGGGGTTATCACTTTAATCAATCCATTGATCGTTTTTAAAAGTAACAGTTAATTGACTAGTCATTTCTTTTGGATTTAGTTGAACAATTAATGAGTTTTCAAAATGAAGAATTCTATTTTTTTGAAACAAAATGATGAACTATTATTTAATTTAAATTTTATTTTTTGTTTAAATATTTAATATTAATTATTTTCTAAATAAAATTGTATTTTAATTCAATTTTTTTCATAATGCTGTTATAACTTAAATTTACTAGAGTATATATTAAATGATTATTTTATAATATAAAAAGCAATCAAATTTAATTGATAATAATTTAACATAATTAAATAATTACAAGTGGATTCATTTTTAAATTACTCAATAATATAAGAGATATGGCTTATTTTTTTTATCACAAAGATTAATATTTAATATTAGGTATATAAAAACTATTTAAATTAGAGATTTCATCCAATTTATATTTTAAAAAAAAATATTTAAATTATTTTTTTATAAAATAAATTACATCAAACATCAAGTAAATGTGAATAAATACTAACAAAACTACTCTAATTGATATTAAATAATCAATTTAATCAAATCTATGTATTATTATTTAATCAACATGGAGCATTTTCTACTTTTTTTTTTAATTCCTAGTTATTCAATAAAAAAATTCATTAAAATTTTGAAAAAATATATAATTTTTATCTTATTTAAAATTGATTTTTTTAATTTTAATATTCATGCGTCTACTAGAAGAGAAATTTACAGAAGAGGAATAGGTGGAATCACATAACTTGCACGTGCATATCACATGGCTTTTGGTTAAATTGTAGGATGGTGTTTGCAAAATTTCTTCCACATTTTATGCCCATGATTCGTCAACACGTTTTGTGGGAGATGAGAATCATATCTTCAATTCAACATTTACTAATTTACGTCTTCTCTTCATTTCATACTTTTTGTAATTAATTAGACTTATTTATTTATTTTAATCTCATTGAGTTAAAAATGACTAATTTCTTTAGTGGAAAATAAACATTAAAATAGCGAATTCAAATACAAATGCAAATGAAGAAATTAAATAAATTTAAAAAATTATACCATATAAACATTAATAAGAAATTATATGAACAGACAGAGATTGGAAAAGGCCACTCTGCTTCCGAGGAGCTTGGAGAAATAAAATGATAGGCATTGCCAAATGGCGCACAAGTTGAAATGCCAAGAAGACACAAAGATCAAGTGGGTTCACCTTCGAACGCACAAAATTATTATTATTATTATTATTATTTTTTACAAAGAATCAATATTGTCTTATTCCACGCGCTTCTTGATTGATGTTTGTCGCGACCCCCACGGAACTGACAGGCCGCGTTGAGAATGAATCGTGGCCGAGCGTGTCATCCACTCGTCTTGAAGGCGTATGTGTTTCCCCACCACGTCGTGGTGGCGGCGGCCGGTGGGTCGTAGCTAATGGTGCAAGATTCTACCATCCACTTGGCTCCCACGATAACCAGGGGGTCTGTCTTCAGAAAATGGTTGATTTTTATTTTTTATCTTCCAATTCCAATTCAATGGAAACTGAGTTGGCCTCACTTCCCCTTTCCCACTAGATTAGAACTTTGATAATATATTACTAATTTTATAGACATTAAAAATATATATAATTTTAGAAGAAAAATTAATTAATATTTTTTTTATCAGCAAAAGATTTGCAATAAAAGAGTGCAGAATTACTAGTTTGCCCAAACTTTAATTTTATTACACCATAAAACATTCATCTTATTCAACATGCATCATATACTGCAGCACTTCTCAAACACACAAGAAAACTATACTAGCAGTTCTACTTATTATTGTTAACATGCTTGGTGAACCAATCCAACAAGTTTCCATGGGCTTCGTCTGCGCATTCCACAGCAGTTTCATCTTCAACATTATATCTCACTGTCCACCCATGAGCCACCTTGGGAAATATCTTCACATGGTAGTCAACCTGTACAAATTCCTAACATCATTTGACTGACAACCAAACAAACACTAAACAATTAAAAGGAAGAAACCCAGTCTTACTACCTCAGCTTTAGCAGTTAGGATCTCTTCAAATTGTTTCACGAGTGCTGGTGGGGAAATTTGGTCATTCTCGGCTGCTAGTATTGAAATAGGAACCTTAACCTCTGCAATTAATTTAAAATGTAACAATTAATTATAAAGTAATCAATCTGCTTGCTCCACTATGCAAACCCAGTGGCAAAAACAGAATACTATTTTTGTTCCAATTTCTTTTAAAAGAGATCATAAAAGCCTGAACAAAAACTGACATTCAAGAAAGATAAAAGGAACCTGCTATCGTGGTGCAAAACTACTTGGTGTTTTGAAAATTCAATGCAAAATGAGTATAAGTGGAATCAATTCAGCAAAATAATACTAAGATTAGTAACAATGGGAATGACAATGACAAATAATCCTTCAAATGTGCTGTAAGCCTGCCAAGAATTTCACATACTATAAGGTATAAAAGCTCAATAACCATCTACAGTGAGAAAGGAGCTAGAAAATAGCCTTGGAATAATTCAGCATAAATCTTACCCCTGATATCATCTACAGTCACCAAAGAAGGATGCAGCAGCCCAGCAGCTTGGATGAACTCAGGTTTAGCTAGTTGAACCACCACCTTGGCTGTGAAGAAACCAAAAATATTTGTGAGCTCAGGAGATATGTCACAATATGATCAAAACAAAAGAAATATAATTTAATTTGCATGAATTTAATTTAGAACATAAATTTGTGTAGATATGGAAAAATTTGAAAAAAATTACTTAGCACAACTATTAGAACCACATATAGCTGTGTAACACATATAACCTACCACCCCAACAAAAGCCTGCAGCTCCAATTGCAGATACACCTTTACTCTTCAGAGCTTGAACAACAGCTTTGGCATCGTCAAATCCCTTATCCTGCAAAAAGAAGAAAAAAAAAAGAGTGGATAAAACTCAGATTGAAAAGAGGAAAACTTTAGAAAAGACCCTGTAATTTGGTTCATGCTGACACGCGGTAAACATAACTACTGTAGCATAAGTTCTAAATTTACCGTTCCATGCTCCTGTAACCAAACATGTATGGTCTTCTCAGCATTATCAGGGGAATAAGGATCGCCATAGAAGAAGTCAGGAACTACAACATAGAATCCAGCAGCTGCAATCTTGTCTGCTAACTTCCTGTGTGGTAGAATTGCATCAGCTCTCAAATGCTGTCATTAACATGAAAATAATAGCAAACTACATAGACGCTAAATTTTTTTTTTAAAAAAGCCTACGTGCAGGTAAAAAAAAATATTTATTTTTTATTTTTTTAATTAATATATTATAATATATATTTATATTATATTAATTTAATAATATTATTTATAATATAATTTTTTATAATAATAAATACTTTAATATTATTTTTAATATATTAATATAATAATACTGTAATTAAAAAGAATATTAATTATATGTTTATTGATATATAATTATTATATTAATATATTTTATTATTTTTAATATATAGAGATATTTATAAAAGTTCATAATAAAAAAAATTTACATTAAAAATATTTAAAATTATAAAATGATATTATTCTGCAATTATAAAAAAAATGATCCTGTCTGACAAGTGCAAGGTACAGATGCCCTATAAAGTCTTACAAAGTCTGACGGCCACGTGAAACGGTTAAACTCTGTTTAGCAAATAATTTTAAATTAAATACAAAAAGCCAAATAATTTTTTTTTTAACGCCAACATCTCAAAAAACCCAAAATCATACCTGAACGAAGGAGCTTCGTATCCTGCAAAATCAAGCTAGACATGTAAGATTACTGGTGGTAATAGAAAACAATTTATATTTATCATCTAAGAGAAATGACCCCCAATCATAAAAAAACCAACCAAAATATACAATTAAAAAATATTTGCTGGTTCAAAAGAGGTAATCCTACAATTAACGGACAGAGATACAGTCAAGAGAATTGATTGCAAACAATTAAATACTGAACCCAACAAAATAGAGATATAACCTATTTTATAACAAAAAGAAAGATGATTGTGATAATGAAGCCAGAAAGGAAATGAAAGTACCAAAAGCATCAGAGATAAGAAAAATGGCGGAGTTGGAGTCAGAAGGGCCAGTGACATAGGAGTTGAGGCCGCCCACTTTCTCAACGTGACCTGCTCCGCTGGCTGGATCCAAAACTGGTGGGTTGGAGCAGCACTGAGGTCCTGACATTTTCTTTTCTTCTTCTTTTAAATCAACCCAACCAAATTACTGATTTCAAAAGAAAGATGAATAGTGATATTTATAGTTCCTTGAATAGGCGTTTCTGGACTTTCGTGGCCAAATTCCATTAATCCCTGAAATTTCCTTTTGTTTTTCTTTATTTTTTTCATAATTACCTACCACATCGCCTTGTTTTAAATGGAAAGTTTATTGTGATATATTACAAAAAAATTCATTCATTTTATAGAATACATTAAAATATTTATTAATTAATATTTTTTATATTTTAATCCATAAATATATTACTATTTAATTTTTATAATTTTTTAAAAAATTATTAACTTTATATAGAAAATATTTTATATTTTTATGACATTTAATAATTAAAATTAATAGAAAATTATTTAAAAATTTTAAAATATTAAAAATATTTTAATATATTTTTTAAATTTTAGAAATTAATTAATAAATTTTCTATATTGTATATTTCTAAAACTTCAAGGTGAAACATGCACACCATCACAGGTTCGTCTACCTGCTAGTCAGCCTAGCTGTCTTTTCTTAATTTTTATTTGTTTTTCTCCCTTCATGGCTATACCTTCCCCTCACGAATCAAGACCTTAATTTTAAGAAAAAAAACTTATTATTTAATTAAAAAACTTATTAATTAATTTTTTAATTTTCAAAATATATTAAAAAATTTATTAAATAATCGATCTAATTTTATGGAGGCAGCGATGTTGAGTAAAGAAAAAGAGAATAAAGACTTCCAATAATAATTTTAAACTTTTAATTTCAATTTCACAATTTTGATATCTTCAACATAAGGCTCCGTTTAATTTATTTTTATAGATGAAATAATTTTTTTATTTAAAATAAATTTAAAATAATAAAATTTAATTAAATTTTTTATTCGAAATAAATTAGAGATAAATTCAAACTAATTTATTTATTTTATTATTTTTAATTATTTTTAAATGTTATTTTATTATCTTTAATTACTTTTTAAATTAAACATTAATGTTTATACTTATAGTAACAATAATTTTTATCAAATTGAAAATATTTTATAAAAAATAATTTATTAATATCATTATTAACATTTAAAATTTAATTTTTCATTTTTTTTTACCATTTAAGTCAAATTCCGCATCTATTTTTTTTTAAATAAAAAAACAATATAATAATTTTAATGTCACTAAACAACATGAAAAGTAAATTTTTAATATCAATATAGCTAAATTTTTAAAAATAATTTTCTCATATAAAAATAAAGAAAAATCAAAATTTCAAAATAAAATAATAAAAATTAATTGTGTAATATCCCATGACATATCATTATATATGCACAACAAAATTCACTTGAAAGGCTCAAAATTAATTCATAATATTGAATTTAAAATATACTATTAAGTTTTAGAAACTAAAATTTAGAATTTAACTTCAAAGACACTTTGCTAAAAGGAAATGTTTAAAAACTACAATATCTAACAATTTCTATTTTTCTACTTAGGCAATTCTTCGCAACATGCAAAAAAAGTTTTATAAAATTAGAATGAGTCGCAAGTCAATCCAGAGCATCATTCCTTTCAATTTCATTTTCTTCTATGCATAAAATATTTCTTCCTCTTTTATACACGATGATTTGTATAAAAAATAGTCGATTTGTATTCAAAATAGCTTGTGCAATTTCCTTGGTCGCACTTGTAACTTTCTTAATTTTCTCATTTATTGTATTTGTTTTAACACCTATTGAGAATGAAGTTGACATAATGGGAATAGTTAATGATTGATCTTGAGATGGTACTGATGTTGTGCTTTCAGATTCAAATGGTATCAAATTTTCCAAATGCAATTTATTTCGTACAAACAATTCATCAATGTCACTAATGTTCAAGTTTCTCTCTTTTTTCCATCTTTTAGATTTTTCACCTGCGCTCTATGCTTCAATGCCAATAGCTTGATCTTTTTCAAAGATCTCACAAAAAAATATCTAAATGGTGAAGGGTTTTGCCTCGAATGGTCTTGTCATTAGCCTTATAAAAAAAGAAATTAGCAAAATATATATTGATATCAGACAAAATAAAATTTGACCTTGAATAAGAAATATATCTTAATGAGCTCATTCCAAAACTTTGGTTCGGCTTCAATCTTTTTGGTTATATCATTTAATCCAAAGCCATTTTTGTTAAGGGTATCAAGAGCTAAGTTCATTTCATCTTTGATCGTTTTCAAGTGATTGATCACTTTGATGATAAAATAGGTAAACCAAATTATTTTTTCAACTCATTTGCCACCTTGGATAAGCTATTTTTAGAAACTTTTATCTTTTTTTTATCTTTTCAATTTTTGCTCTTTCAATGATTCAAACATTGTACCATCCATTATTTAGAAGATCTATCTTTAAGTATCCTTCATTATTTTTATAGTACTCTTGACTAGTTTCAATCACTTCCCTAATGCTTCATTTTTTGAATAAAAATATATATTATTTAATAAAAAATATAATATAAATTCATATAAAAAGTATATAAATTAATACAAGTTCATTAAAAGTAATTAAACTTACATCACAATTACACAACATAGTAAACTAAAACTAATTTCAAATTATATAACAAAAGCATTACTACAATTTAATGATAAGAATTGTAATCGTGCCACATTCGTATGGCAATTATCTCTTTTATTATTTCTCCTTTTTTACTATCTTCGCTTCTAAAAATACTTCTAGTAGCATATTCATTTCAATCTCACTATTTAAGATTTCATTATCAACTTCTGCAATAAAATTTTCATCTAGATCTACACACTTTACAAAATTTTGTATAATGCAACATATTAAAAATATTTCTGAAACAGATCAACTTCATATTGAGACTCAAGCTTCATTATCTATAATGGGATATCTTTTTTTTTTTCAACACGCCAAAAGCTCTTTCTATTACATTATGCAAAGATGAATGCCTCAGGTTGAATAGTTTTTTTGTATTTTCAGGAGCATGTCGAGAGTATTCTTTTTAAGTGATAACGAGTGCTTCTATAAGGTGCAATAAATCCTAATCTCAACATGTATCCCGCGTTAATTAGATAAAACTTACCTAACAAACACAATTTAATGTGTGTATTATATAATTGTCATAATTAATTTTAAAAATAAATATAAATACATTTTTATAGAATTATGTTACCTGAAAAGAACTATCAAGTTATCTTCTCTACTTAAGGTATTTTCTAAATTCTAGAATCTGAAGCTGAGCCCTCCCACCCAGGCAGGACATAAGTGAATTTTAAGTCAAATGTACAAGCAGCCAATACATTCATAGTAGGATATCTTTTTCTTCCTCTATATTTTGCAACATTATTTTTGGAACTTTTACACCTATGTGTATTTTATCAATAGCACCAATACACTTCTATTAAAGTCAAGCAAACTCATAAGAATAACTGATAAATTTAACCACATTTAAAATAAATTAATTTAATGAATATAACTTCACTTTTACCTTAAGGGTAAAATTTTCCTCCATTATGAACTATTTCTAAAGGGATTGAGAACTTGATGAAAATGACGATTGATAGTTTCACTTGATCAACGAAAGAAAATATCCATTGTGTGATTACAAATATCACATGCTAAGATATGAAAAGATTTTGCTACTTGTTCTTGGATCACATTATATTTGTTATCTCTTAAAATGCTTGAAACAAATTGTTGAAAAGCATTAGATTCCATACATAGTATATTTCGTGAATTTTCATTTGTTTCTATGGCTCTCATTAATTTGTGTCCTACTTCATCTTTTTATCCTCTAGTTTGAGAAATTGATCTCTCTATTCTAGATATGTATGGATATATTTGATATAGAAATACTAAATAACCCACATAAGCTACCAATGAAAGAATGGCATTTATTTTAAAATTTCTCATTTTCTTACAAAAATTTGTGTAAAATTTAATATTTAAATATATACTTATAATGAGATAATCAATATATAAATAAATATATTTATAAAAAAGTAATTTAATTTTAAATTTTAATTTAATATTTCATTAAATAACAAACACAGTATTATATTTACTATGTTGCTTGAGTTTCTTTTAATTTTTTACACTCGGATGACACAGAATCTAATATTAATTTTTTTATTTTTATTTTCGATAGCTAAAAATATGTTTGGAGAGAAGAAATTGTATTTTTTAGTGGTAAAGGTAGAAAGTATCTAAAGGGAGCTATCATCGTAATAAACAGTAACTTTTGGGTAATGGAAGTCAACGGAGAAAGACTAGGTCATAATGGCAACATCAACCAATGCCATTATGCCATTTTGGTATCATCAACAATCCAAAGGAAAAATTAATAAATAAATAAAAAAAAGCAATTATTCACTTATGCATCAAATAATAATTTAATTGAGTATACATACCAATATTTTGATCCATGAGAGAGATAGTAAAATAGAGAAAATTGTGATTTCTATTTGAAGTGTTTGGTGTTAGAGAAAGTTAGAGAAAAGTGGAAGAGAAAAGAGAAAAGGAACGACAAAAAGAAGAGAATGGTAAAAGATAAAGAAAGAAAATGAGTTTTAATGGGTAAAGTAATTTTAAAATAAATATCCTTAATTCAAATAATTTCTTGCAAAATCTAATTAATTTTGATTAAATTTATATTTAGTACAAACAAAATGAGAATCATAGTGAAAACAATTTTATAAATTATTTTTTTATATATTAACTTTTTTTAAAAGTATTTAAAATTTATTAGATCCACAAATCCGAATTCACTCTGGGCATGCATCAAAGAACAAGGCATGTCTCCAAAGTGATTTATAAAGAAAAAAACAACTCTTTATCAATGAACTGAGCGGTATTGACAACATTTCAGAACATGGGGTTCTGAATTTGAGCCTCTTTTTTGACCGTCTTTGCTTAATGCACTTTTTACTTGACATATTTAGTGAACCAATTTAACATGTCACAATGAGCCTCTTCAGCACTCTTCACAGCTGATTCATCATCAATATTGTACCTCACTGTCCATCCATGGCTCACACCTGGGAATATTTTCACACTGCTTTCAGACTGCACCAATAACAAACAATCAATGTTGATGCTTGCTAAATGAAGCATTCCAGAGAAGGAACACAGTTGCTGATTCTTTAAAACATAGAATCTGCAATTTGAGGAACCATTTACCTCAGATTTTTTGGACAAAATTTCTCCAAACTCTTTCAGCTGCTCTGGTGGTGAAGCATGGTCGAACTCAGCACCCAAAAATGCAATTGGAACTTTCACCTCTAAAACAACATGCTATAAATCACTAACATGTTTTTCCTTAGTAAACAGATCAATATGAAAGGAAGATAAGATAATGAAACTACAAAAAGTTGAAACTTTACCGTTAATTTCATCAATGGTGAGCCGACCAGGATGCAGCACAACTGCAGCCTTAATGTCATCAGAGCTTGCTAGTTTCACTACTACCTTCCCTGATAAGAATTTGAGAAACAAAATCTTTGCAGCTGAATTAATTTGCCTACGCCTCTGTATTATAGCTTGTTCCAGTTAATTTCAGAGAAAAAAAAAAGTGCAGATAAGAGAAAGAATGACTCACCTCCCCAGCAGAAACCTGCAGCACCAATGGAAGACAACCCTTTACTTCTTAAAGCAGCAATTACTGGTTTAGCATCCTCATATCCTTTGTCCTACAAGAAAAAGATAAATGAGATCAAACTCGAGATTGCTTTGCAGGAGTCTTGCAATTTGTTATTCATTAGCAATCCATCTACAGTAGCATCTGGTTGCCAAGCAACTCACTGTGCTGTGAACTTTTCTCCATGCGTCTCGATCAAATTGAGGATTATCTAAGTCAACAGGATCGCCATAGAAAAAATCAGGAACCACTACAAAGAATCCAGCAGCTGCAACTTTGTCTGCAAGCTTCCTTTACAACATGAACAATGAAAAATTAACTTCTATGATATCTGAAAATTATTCCCCTCTTTCTGGATCTAGTGCTACCATTTGCATTTCAATCAAGAATCCATACTTCCAGAAACAAAAGCAACAGTCAAATTCATCATACCTCAATATTGGAGCTTCATACCCTGCAAAATGTTTCAAGAATACGAGTGAAACAAACCCTAACACAGATTCCTATTTAAAAATTATTTAACTGTGATTTACCAAAAATATCAGAAATGAGAAGGATGGAAAGTGTGGAATCTGGAGGACCAGTGACATAGGTTTTGAGGCCACCAAACTCTTGAACTGTGCCTGAGCCACAAGAGGGGTTCAGCTTTGGTGGGTTCTCAAAGCACTGAGAGCTTGACATGTTTAATTCTCAAGTGATTTAATTTCAGATTTGGAAGTCAGGAACAAAGTCAACAACTGGAACTACTCACAAGGAGAAGTGAAGGGCTGGAGCCTGGAAGGACTCAATGTTCCAAATAAGACACAGATCAGCTACGTCATCCCTTATGTCACCTGGAACTTGCTGTTTTATTTAAATGTTACCTATCTCTTTTTATACAATAGAAAATGCATATTTGCATTCCAACTCCACAGAGAAAATCAGGAACTGAAAGTTATCTTCTGAATTTGAATGAGAAAGAAAACGTTTCACCCCTCAAATACCCCAGCTCCCAATTTCAGTCTTTGGTTTCTGAGGAATAGTAGCCTTGAGCATAAACCAAGATTCAAGGCATGATCTTTCTCATTTGAAACCCCAACATTTAAAAGAATCAACAAACCTTTCATCAACTTAATGCTTACTTTATTAACACATATTTAGAACAGTGTCTCCCTCTGAAATAGAACATTTCGTTTTACAGATTTCATGGCTTGATGATCACATCAGGAACCCACAGATCAAAATTGAAGGAAAACCATATGTTCAATAAGATACATTAAGGATACTCTCATTACTCTTCCTTATGACAGTATAGATGGTGGAAAAGACCACATCTTTAATCATGTAATAAGAAGGTTAATACATAGTGATACAGACACAGAAGATGTTTATTATTAATGCTGGTTTCTACATGAGTCACATAAACCAGTTCTCTTATACCCAATTCATTGCCTGGCCTTCTAAACTCGAATTCAGAATCTTCATATATAGAAACTTATGCTCTCATTTGACATGCTTAACTAGCCAATTCAACATGTCTAAATGAGCTTCTTCAGCAATCTTGACAGCTGAATCATCCTCATCATTATACCTCATTGTCCATCCATGAGCAACACCAGGGAATATCTTTACATAACTCTCGAACTGCAGGACATGGATATATCGAAAATCAATTAGAGAAAACATATGAAACCAAAACAAGAAAATTGTAACTAATCTATACTCATTGGAGCTAGTTTATTGATTGAGTTCATCCATAAAGTGTGATGCACAAAGCTCACACTGAGGACTTTTTACCTGGGATTTTGCTGCTAAAATTTCTCCTAACTGTTTCAGTTGTTCGGATGGGAAAATATGATCAAATTCAGCACCCAATATAGCAGTAGGAACCTTAACAGCTGAAAAGTTACTCCATCAGCAATGCACACATGGCAAAGGCATGAAGAAAAAAAGCTACCGATGAACTTCAGTTCAACGTTTAAAAAGGCCTGAAGATGACTGTAGCTTTACTTGCCTCTGATCTCATCAGCAGTAATCGTACCCGGATGCAAAATCACTGCAGCCTGAATGCAATCATAACTTGCTAGTTTTACTACTACCATTCCTGAAAAGCATGTAACCAAAAACATATATGAATTTTGGAGGGTCTTCTGTACAAGGATTATTCATTAGATTCAAGGCGTTTTAATGCTCCCAAGTCCCAACAGTGTTTGACACTGAACTCAAACAACTTACCGCCCCAGCAAAAACCTGCAGCCCCTACTGCAGAAATGCCCCTGTTTTTAAGTGCAGCAATGACTTTTAAGGCATCTTCACATCCTTTAGCCTGAAAGGAAAATACATTCAGAAATTTTAGTTTAATTAAAGGGCAAAGTAAAGTTACATGTATGCATGTTTACAAGTTATCTTCTAATTACAAGTCTTGAACAAAATTGCAAAGAAACACTGTGTTCTTTCTTATTCTCCTACATTAAAGAATGAATAAAAGCAAGGAATTGAACTCACTGTGTCATGATTTTTCATCCAGATGTCTCTATCGAATTTAGGATTATTTGGATTAGCTGGATCACCATAAAGAAAATCAGGAACCACTACAAGGAATCCAGCTGCTGCAACTTTGTCTGCAAGCTTCCTTTACAACAAAACAAATTCAACAACTAATCTGACGAGATTAGAAATTATTATAAATCTCACGCACAATAAAATGAGCCATGGTTACCTGTTCCTTGCCAATGGTATAAATGGGAATGGCTACTAATCATGCTTGGAAATCTATATTGTAATACCCGGTTAGACCCCCGGTATCGGAATTCCTACCGTCCGGTGGAATCTCGGATGTCGGAAACCTCTAGAAGGGTAAGATAATGTTTTTATAAAATGTTTTAATGTGTTTTATGATTTTAAGTAAGAAAGAAGCTGAGTTTTGAATGAAAAAGACCATGGAGGCATTTCCAGGTTCGGCCGCCGAACGTGGGATAGTTTAGGGGGGCACGTTAGGCTTCCGAATGTGGTTCATGTTCGGCCGCCGAACTTGCATGAGTTTTGAAGGCACTTTAGGCTGTCGAAGGTGGTTTAGCCAGCCCCTATATAAGGGCTCCATGGCCAAAACGGGCGAGTTTTCTCCCCATTTTCGGCCAACAGTGAGTCCATGCTCTCCCATGGTCGTTTTTGACGATTTTCCTCCAATCTTTCAAGTTTTAACAAGTGTTTGCTTGGTTTTTTTAAGATTTGTGAGTTTTGAGCAAGTTTTGGAGATTGGAGACCCAAGGAGCTAGATCTCCCCCATCTCCGAGTTAGATCGCCTCTCCTCTCGTTCTCCAAGAGGTAAGAGTAGATCCTTAACTCATTTCATGTTTTAAACGAGTTTTATGAAAGTTTATGGGGTAGAAATACATGTTTAGGTTGTTTATGGGTTTATGTTGAGTTTTTAAGCAATGTGGGTTGTTTGTTTATGTTTGATGTGTTGTAGTTGGGGTTTAGGATAGTTTGAAGCCCCTAGGAGCTTATGTATGTGTGTATGCATGTTTTGGAAGTGTTGGTTTTGAGTTGGAATAGTTTGGGAGGCAAATGAGCATTGTGGAGGCTGAGTTCTGCCCTTTGGAAGAACTCAGGTTCGGCAGCCGAAGGGACTTTCGGCCGCCGAACCTGCCTGTGGAGGCCAGCCTTTGGCTGCCGAACCCTGCCCCCGAAAGTGGACTTTCGACTCTGGAAGGGAGTTTCGGCTGCCGAAGGTGCCGCCGAACATGCATGAGTTTCGTCTCTGGAAGGAACCTTCGGGCGCCGAAAGTGCCGCCGAAGGTGCATGACTTTCGTCTCTGGAGGGACTTTCGGCCGCCGAACTTGCCGCTGAAAGTGCTCTATTCAGCCTTCCTTTGCATGTTTTCTATGATTGTTTTAAGGTGTTTTAGGGGGTTTTTGGGGAGTATTTTAGAGTCATGTTCATGTATGTTTGGTCCCTCATTTGAGTCCACCTGTGTAGGTTCGGACCTGAGAAACCGAGGACCCCAGCAGTGAGATAGTTGTTTCAGTGTCTTATCAGAGCTAGCCTGAGGTGAGTAGAATAACTCTTTATGTTTAAAATAAATAAATCAGCTTTGAGCATGTTCATGCATCATGAATGCCATGAGATAAATTAGGTTGTTTGCATTAGAATTCACGAATATATTGCATTACATAATTTGATGATGATGTGGATGGGTATTGGATGATCTTTTAGTCCTCGTATGATATGATGTGGTATGATATGATATGGTATGGTATGGAAGTCCAGGTCGAGGCCCATTCTACGCCCCTAGCACTATGTTAAGAGAAAGACAGGTCGAGGCCCATTCTACGCCCCTGGCACTATTGGACGTGTAGAGGACTATTGGCGACAAAATCATCCTTGATGTGATTTGTCTGTGATGTGATGCATTCCATGATAGCATGTGTTTTAAATGTTTTATTATTCTGCTCACTAGGCTCTAATAGCTCAATCCATTTCCCTAATCCCCCAGGTATGCAGGTACGAGATAGGCCGGGAGGTCAAGAAGAGTAAAGTTATGTTTTATGTAATAGTTAGCTGTGGACATGAAGATGATGTAATGTATAGTAATGTAATGTAATGACGAGTATTGAGGTTTAGAGATGTGCTTGACCCTAGTATGTTGTTAATCACCTTTTGAGTACATGATCTTTTAATGAAATGAGTTAATGATATTTATGTAAACCAAACTTATCATATATTATGTCACCCCATTGGAGTATTTAATGAGGGCTCCAGTGTGGGGTTTAATATTTATGCTTATGAGTTGTGCATGCACAGGTTAAGTTTGGTAAATGAATGAGGAAGTTCAAAATTTTTATGTATATGTTGATCGTGTATGGGATTAAACAGGTGTACAGGTTATATGTTAGGTTTGCTACGGGTCCCGGCGGCCTTAAACCGATCTGGATCCTAGCGCCGGTAGTGGTTCGATTTTCGGGTCGTTACATATATAACAAACGATGGGATTTATATGAAAGGATTTACCTTAAATTTGGTGCTTCATATCCTGCAAAAAGTTTAAAAAACAAGTAAATAAACTCTACAAGAAAGATTCCTCAGTACTTAAAAGATACCAATCTTTCTTTCCCCATTAAGAGATAACTTGACCATCTAGACCTATGAGAACTCTGAGCTTGAAGAAAGCAAACCATATGGAAATAGATGCAAGAAGAAAGTATTAGTGAAGAAAATGAAGATGGGGCATTACCAAAGGCGTCGTTGGCCAGAAGGATGGCGAGCTTGGAATCAGAAGGACCAGTGACGTAAGTGTTGAGGCCACCCAGTTCCTCAACTGTACCAACTCCATAGTCTGGGTTTAGAGTTGGTGGATTCTCCAGGCATTGAGAGCTCGACATGTCTCATGTAATGGACAATTCTTTGGGAAAATGGTTAGAAAGTGGCAACTGAGAAAAAATAAAAATAAAGACCAGTAGGCATTCGACACTTTCTCTTTAGCGAGATTATACAAAAAAAAAAAAAAAAAGGGACTGGGACTGGAAAAGTCGCAAGGATACAGAAAGACTAAGAATTCATGGATTTGGAAAAACGTCATTCCATATGTCATATGAGAATCAACCTTTCAACTTGCTTGCAATCATAGCATGTTTTAGTTTTAACTCATTAGTTTATTTTAAGAAAAAAACAGTATCATGTTTAATAAAAAATAATTAGAAATTAAATTGTCATTTTATAATTCCGATTATTAGTAATTATTTCTTGAAAAAATTATTACTTACTTTATATTTTAAAAACACTATTTATCCTTAATTTTAAAAAATATATTAAAATATTTTTAATATTTTAAAAATATATCATTTAATTTTAATCATTAAATATTTTACTATTTAATTTTTATAATTTTAAAAATTTTATTAATTAATTTTCATATTTTTTTAAAATCTATTAATTAATATTTGAAATATTTTAAATTTATTTACGATATTTAACCGTTAAAATTAATAGAGATACTAACTAGTATATTTTTTAAAAAATTAAAAATATTTTAATATAATTTTTAAATTTGAGAGATCAAGTAGTAAATTCTTTTATACTATATAAACTAAATAGTAATTTTTTCTTATTTCTTAATATTTAAAACCTATAAAATGTAAAAATTATAATTGTATAGCCACAGTACATACCAAATTAAACTTAAAATTAACTTAAATTTCTTTCCCTAAAGCACGGATGACTAAATTGATGTAAATAGGGAAATTTTTTATTTAGTTCTTATATAAAAATAAATTAATTAGTTGGTATTTTAATTTTAAAAATAAATATATAAAAAATTATAAGAAATTTATTAATTTATTATTTAATTTTTATATTATGAAAAATTTTATTAATTGATTTTTTAATTTTATAATAAATCGTTTAAATGAGGTTTTTTTTTTAAATATGTAAAATGAAATAGTTTTAAATAATAATTAATATAAAAAAGAATATAAATGATGTACAATAATTAGTAATAGTTAAATATAATTATTTTCTTTGATATCCTATTCATTGTCAAAAGTAACTTGATTCAGAATACAGGCGGCTCTCTCGTCTTTATGATCCATCCCACTATTTACATTCTACTCAACTTAAAAATACATTTTCATATGTATAATTAATTAAATTATAAATACTAAATACATAAATTAAATGAATATTTATTTTTTTATTTATCAAATCTATTTCTTTTTTTATCAATGCAAATAGTAATGGATTTTATCATGGCCAAACGGGCTCAATAGTAGTAAACTAAAATCTATTCTTATTTAAGTTCACAGCTTTCATAACTTTAGCTCCTTAGATAACATAAATTCGTCACAGGTATTTAAAAAGCAAGCTTTTCTAATTTATAATTAATAATATAAAAAACATAAAATCTATTTTATATACAGAATATAAATAGTAATTTAAATTTAAATTATCTTCACATTCATAAATTTAGTCTGATGGTTGATAAATACATTTAAATAAATATGGGAGATCTCAATTCTACTTCACCAATCTCCGATTTTCATTTAAAAAAAAAAATCTAAATTATTTTCATTCATCATAATATATAATTATGTTATTGTGATTAAATTCAATCCAAGTCATATTTTTTATTAATTAATCAATAATTAACCATTTAAATTATTTATTATCTTTTTGTTCCATTAATTATTAAAATTAATTTATTAATTAATAATATATTAATAATGAAATACAATTAAAAATCATTAAAATCTTAACTATTAATATAATAAAATATAATTGAAAAATATAAATTAAAAAATATTATAAAATAATTAAATAAAAATAATTAAATTTTAAATAATAACAAAGAAAAAATATCTAATTAATTTTATAAATTATATATTTTTTAAATCTTGTAAATTAAAAAAGAGTTTAATTTCAAAATAAAAATTCTAATTCTAATTTTAATTTTTTAGACATTAAAAAATTAAAATAATTTTCACATATTATTTTAATTATTTTCATAAATGTGACAAATTTAATTTTATATAAATTAAAAAATAAAATATATTTTATAAATTATTTTAACTCCTTCTTAAAAAATGTAATTACTTTTAAATTTTAGACGAATTAAAAATTAAAATAATTTTTATATATTAATTTAATTTTTTTATAAATATGATTAATTTTAATTTTATAAAAATTAAAAAATTATTATACGTATAATAATTGTAAAAAAATAAAATAATATATCTACAAAATATATTATAGGTGCAAAAATATGGCTAATTTTTAATTTTTTTTAAATAAAAAATAAAAATAGAATAATTAAATTGAGGTATTACCTTTTTGATAATAGTAGAGATAAAAAAAAATTAATTAATATTATATTACAAATAAATATAAAAATTAAAAGTAAAGTAAAGTTGCATATAAAAAAGGTAATAGTAGATACTCCCTCAATTTATTATACTCCCTCAATTTTTATTGAAAAAAAAATTAGATTTTATAATAGGTAATTAAATATAAAATAATTATTTATTGATTAATGGACCAAATTAACAAAAAATTTAAATAAAATATCTAAATTAATATAATATAACTAGATAATTAAATTTATTAATTTGGATTGATTTAGTTTTACGGATTGAACCAATTCATGAACTCTCCTACTTATGAGCCAAATTATCCGTTGATTAAACATATTTCATTAATACCTGGAACAATCAGGTTAAACTGTTTCATTAATGCCTGGAATGAACAGGTCGACCACTTCAAGACTCGTACTATAAACGAGACAATTGAATACAAAAACAGCCGACCTCCAATATAACGGTGGATCTCTCTAACTCTCTGAAGTATTAAATATGTATACCGAAAAACTCACTGACGTAACATGACGTAACATATAAGATAGACAGAGTATAAACTAAATTTGCTCTACCATCTAATGGAACTTCACGACATAAGACATCAATTAAGCTGATCAATATATATATATATATTCTGATACCAACCAAAAAATTAAAATATCTCTCTTAGATATAGAGACAAACTCTTATACGCTCATAAAAGAATTTTTAAAATACATGCACTTTAAAAATTTATTTGGATTGTTTTATTATTATTTACTTTATCTTCATATTAATGCATCTAAGATAATTATTGATTTAATTTGAGCATCGCAGGGTCTCTAGCGAAAACATTTCTCATGCATCCAGATTATTTTTTCATATTTTATAGGTCTTTTTCCATAAAGGATCAACAATCAACCCATGTATTTGGTAGTTAATAAAAAATTATCAATAATAATGTGACTTTAAAAGAAAATTATTGAAAAAAAGAAATATACCATTTCAGAGAAACAAAGATTTCTAAAATTATTTTTTTAAAAATAAATATTAACATAGTTGAAATATATCATTTCCATCTCATAATTTTTATCTATATTTATTTTTTAATTATTATCTATTTTTTTATGCTATAATAATATAAAAATTAACTATAATAATTTTATTTTATTTTTTTCAAAAAATCTCTTAATATTTAATAAAATTTAATATTTTTAAAATAAATATAATTAAAAAATAAAAAATATTACATATTTTAATATGTATATATTAAAAGTAAAGTAATCAAAATTTATAATACGGAGAGAGAATATGTTAATTTGAATGGGAAATTGCCCTAGCCATGTATTATTCTAAATCATTTACAATGTTGAATTCTTAAAAAGAAGAGCATTAGGAGGTGTTTATTTATGTAAAATAAATTTATTGTTTTGTATTTTTTTTAATCTAAAAATGCAAAGAAAAATATGAAAAACATGTTTATTCTATTAATAACAAAAATTACTTTTTTATTTTAAAATAATACAAAGTATTCGTAAATTTTGTAATTGAAAAAAATAAATAAAAATACATTTACATAATTAATTATTTTACTTTTTACTTTTTTTTTTATCATTTGATTAGAATACAATTATTTTTTATAAATATTAAACATAATTTCCATAATTTTTTTTTATAGAAAGTTGTTTTTAATTTAAAAAAAGTAAAAAACTTTAATTTGTATTATAAAGAAAAATAGTGAAAAGAGCTAAAACTGTTTTCTAAATATTAATTCAAGTTTATAAAATTGAAAAACTAGTTTTTTTTTAATTCTATATTTGAAAAATTGATAGACAAAAATATGAAAATAATTAAACTAATTTTATTATAAAAGAAAATGTATAAAAAAAATAAAACCATTTTTCAAGTCTTAGTTAAATTTTAAAAACTAAAACAGTAGTTTTTAATTATTCGTTTAAAAAAACGGACACATATAAACATTAGTTTTTAATTTTCTTATAGAAATTTTCAAAAAATTATCTTAATTTTCTATAAATAAACATGACATCAATATTTTTGAAAAAATGAATTTGCCATCTGAAGTATGAAATATACGAAAATCCCATAATATTTTTAGGTAATATTTTCTGTTCTTGTTGATTTAGTCTGATAATAAATATATTAAAGTAAATTTGAGAGATTTTAAATTTTATTTTTTTATAATTGTGATAAAAAAATATTATCTCACTTATAAAAATATAATATTTTTATCTAATTTATTTAAGAAAATGCAAATATTTTAAAAATACTAAATAATTTATATTCATTATGTGCAATTTATAAATTGATTCTAAAAATATTATATTTTAAGCCTAAAATATTTTTATTTTTTTTTATAAATATAACTGTAGGCCTAAATAATTTATATCCATATGTGAAACTGCAAATTCATCATCAATTAATTTTAGATTTATTGAATAAAAAAATTAAAACTTTTAACACTTTTCATATTTATATTATAATATTAAAATCTTTAATAATAAAATCAATCATTTCATATTTTTCTCAATGTTAATCATCTATCTTAATTAATTTTGACTAAATAATTTTTAATTTACGTATTATATTATATAGAATTATTTTTTAAAATATTTAATGAAAAAAATTAAAATATTTATGTTATAAATTAAAATAATTTTTAATTTATGTGTTATATCATACAGAATTATTTTTTAAAATATTTATTGAAAAAGAAATTAAAATATTTATATTAATTCATATTTATATTCAAAATTTTATATTTTATATAATAAAATTAAAACTTTTTTAATTTATCACAATTATAATTAAAAAACTAAATTAAATCTGAAAAAATTAATAACAAATTATAATATAGTTTTTAAAATTTTATATTAATAAACATACGTCATTTAATTTAAATTTTATATTAAAAATAAATTTACTTTATATTTATTATATATAAAATTAAATAAATATTTATTATAAATAAATTTTCACTATATAAAATATTATATATAAATATTATATATTAAAATATTTTATTAAAGATTTATATTCACTATTATAAATTACACACATATTTTTAATATATGTAAAATTATATTTTACATTAATAATATTAAATATACATATTTTACTATATAAAATCCTTTATGTCATGACATGTCTTATAAGTTATTTAAAATATTAAATATTTTTATTTTGCTCACTTATATAATAATTATATTTATAATATATATTAATATATTGATTAATCCGACAAAAAATTATATTTCATATAATAATATTAAGTAAAATAAAATATTATATATTATATATTTTATACTATAAATTTTTTACATTTTAAATTTTTATTAAATTATAATATGTGTATAAAAATGAGAATGAGAAATAAATAATAGGATTAACAAAAAAAGATATTATTAAAATAAAAATATATATTTTAAGAATTATTTTATTTATCAAATAAAATTTTAAAAATTATATTATGATTTTTCAATAATTTTTTATATTTAATTTATTTTTTTGGTTATATTGAGATAAAATAAAAAAATTTTAGTTTTATTATTTAAAATTTAAAATTTTGAATATAAATATAAATTAATATAAATATTTTATTTTTTTATTAATAAATTTTTTAAAAAATAATTGTATACGACATAATATGTAAATTAAAATTTTTTTAATTAAAATTAATTAAGATAAATAATTAAAATTGATGTGAATATAGGAAGATTAACTTTATCATTTAATAAGATTAAAATATAAATATAAAAATGTACGTGTTTGAAAAATATAAAAGACTTCTGTTTCAGTTTTGACTTCATAAAACGACGCCGCTGATCTAGAAATTCACTATGAGGCGTAAAAAAATCCATGCGCTACAAGGAAATGGACAAACATGAAACATAGAAACAAAAAGTGCTAATCAGCAATCGTCATTAATCATCAGCACGTATTTTTCTCTGATTTTTTTTTTTTTTGTCGAAAGATTGATTCGCCGTTAACAACCACAGCCCATGTGTCTCTTTGCTGGAGGGTTTTTGTAGGGTTTCTCAACTCTTTCTCCACTACGCCTATAGAAAATTGTACTATATAACTATACAACACCCGCTCAAAGAGAGAGATTACCAAATGGGTTCTTTAAGAAATGGAACAGAGACGGAAAGATGCGGAGAAGACGAAGAAGGAGAGGAGCCAATACTAAAGGAACAGAACCAGAGATTTTGTATGTTTCCCATCAGATATAAGCAACTTTGGGAGATGTACAAGAAGGCTGAGGCCAGTTTTTGGACAGGTACTATAATTCTCTCGGTTCTGTCTGTTTTGTTATCATTATTATTTCCGTGCCCTTTTTTTGGATTTTGGGTATTTTCAATTGCGCGCGCTCTAATATTCTTATGCGCGCAGCTTCGTTAGTTTGACGGAAAGAGGGGATTTTGTTTGGAAAAATGGCTTCTTTGAGGCCATTAGAATCCCCCCTCCTTCCTGTATATCTAAAATTTGGAAAATTTTCGTCTCGAACTCTCAATTTCAGAATTTTGCCTCTTCTTATATCTCTTGTAGATACTCGGTGCATTATTCTTTTGTTTACGAGGCTCTGTTTCTACTCGAGACTTTCTAGAGGAATATTCGGATGATATCCAAGCCTTGTTAGATGATGTAAAGCAACTACCTTAAGCAATCTTCTTTACTTCCCTTTTAATTCAACTCTCTGTCCTTTTTTTTTTTTTTTTCCCATTGTGAGGTATTGGTGGCGAATGACCTATCATTCTCTCTCTAATTGATTTTAAAGTTCATAATATGCATACTTGATAAGTGGACTTCTATTTCTAATTTCACAGCTGGAAAATTGGAACTTTAGTTTGGGCAATTTTTTGATATGTTATTAATTGTAACTCAACAATTTGTTTCCATACTGTGTTTGTTGGCTTGCAGATGTCTGCATTTTCTTTTGATTTGTTTAAATAACTTGTGAGTTCACTTGCAGCTGAGGAGGTTGATCTTTCCCAGGATGTGCAGCAGTGGGAAACTCTGTCTATTTCAGAGAAACACTTTATAAGCCATGTATTGGCATTTTTTGCTGCATCTGATGGGATTGTTTTGGAGAACCTAGCAGCAAGATTTCTGAGTGATGTTCAAATTCCAGAGGTGAATTGTGTTGTCTAAGCTCCTAATATTTTATTTGCTTTTATTAAGGCTATATGCTCATTTGCAGTACTTCTAATTTTATCTCTATTTACCCTGAGTTGTTACTATTATATGTTTATTTAAGATGATTCTATATGATACCACAATTGTTAAGGATTTTTTTTCCAGTTGATAGTCTAATGGCAATAATTATTTTCCTTCTCTTTACTATAGGCCCGAGCATTCTATGGATTTCAAATTGCAATGGAGAATATTCATTCTGGTAGAGCTTTGTAAGTGATGTTAGTGGATTTCTATTATCATCATCCAGTGAAGAACCTGATTGAGGAATCTTTTCTTCCTATCATCAGAGATGTACAGCTTGCTTCTAGAGACGTACATCAAGGATTCAAGGGAGAAACATAGGTTGTTTAATGCTATTGAAACAATTCCTTGTGTGGCTAGGAAGGCAAAATGGGCATTGGACTGGATTCACAGGTACTTCAGCTTATTACTACTCTCAAATAAGTCTTATCCTATGTTTTGGAAGGGTGAAAAAGGAGAGGAAAAAAAGGTAAGTAAAGAAAATAATGGAACATTCCTTTTTTTTTGGAAGATGAGGAAAAAATGGGAGAAAGGAGATTTTTAAGTGGAAAATTTATGCGGGGCCATAAAAGATTTTCACTCCACATCGAATAAAAAATGGGAGGAAAACATATAAAGTAACTATTGTGCTCTTATGACTAAAATAAAACTCACAAGGATAAAAATATTATTTTTCCCTGTTTCAACTAATTTTCTTTCCTCCACTTTTCCTTTCTCACCCAAACAAGTGGTGCAAATATTTTTCTTCACACTTTTCTTTCCATTTTCATTCCTCTTATTTTCTTTCGTCCTTATAATTTTTTTTCCTAAACAAAGAATTAATCTCAAGCCATTCACATTAAATGGTCCATTCTGTGAGTTGTGCTAGTAACCAGCAGTCTTGTCTGCAATTTGGAAGTAACTGCACAAAACTTAGTGCTTGAGCCTCATGTTGTGATCTGTTGCTATCAATAATATTTCTTTATTTCCTTTGTGTAGTTCCTCATTGTTTGCAGAGAGACTTGTTGCTTTTTCTTGTGTTGAAGGAATCTTTTTCTCAGGAAGGTAATCTTTGCTAAATATAAGAAATATGACATTTTATTCTTTTTTGTGATGACGTTCATATTGCATAATTAAATTGTTTATTTCATTTTATTTATTTATTGTTCTCAGCTTCTGTTCCATTTTCTGGCTTAAGAAAAGGGGCTTGATGCCAGGTTTGACATTCTCAAATGAGCTAATTTCCAGAGATGAAGGCCTGCATTGTGACTTTGCTTGCCTTCTATACAGGTAAACCTTCTCCCTTTCATATTCCTTTTTTATTATTTGCATTTTTTTCATATATGTTTCTTAGCTAGAAATAGGAATTATAGATTTACCTGTCTTGGTTTTCCTATATGATGCAAAAGTACTTATTGGAGTTGTCTAAGTATAATGGCCGCCTACAGTTTGTTGCAGAAGAAACTTGAAAAGCAAAAGGTTGAGCAAATTGTTGCTGAAGCAGTGGAAATTGAAACTGAGTTTGTGTGCAATGCCCTCCCTTGTGCACTGATAGGCATGAACTCGACACTTATGAGCCAGTACATAAAGTTTGTTGCTGATCGTCTTTTGGTATATCTGCATTAATATATTGCTTTATGATTATATTTTTTAGTCATTGAGAGACAAAAAGAGGTCAATTTCTTTTCCTTCCATTTTCAGGTTGCTTTAGGTTGTCAGAGGAAGTACAACGTGGAAAATCCCTTTGATTGGATGGAATTTATATCTTTGCAGTGAGTGCCGATGATAACTTCCTTATAGAACTTCATATAGTTGAATATTAAAACTTTATATGAGTGCTTCATCTCAACTTTGCTTCTGGCAAACTCGTTTCTTATTTAGACTAAATAGTAGATTCTCCTATTAGATGCCTTCTCTGAAGTTAGTCTCGTAGTAAACCCCTTTGTTGGTAGGCTTCCAAATATCCTACTTAATCTTAATATGACTAGGAAAAAAATGCGCCCTTTTCTTGATCATTCCAACTTCCAATAATGTAGATCCCTCTGGGAGGATGCATGTATTGTGGGTAGCTACTGTTAAATTCACATCGGTATGGAAAAGGGGTAATGTGCCATAAACACTCCTCTCCTGAGTTAGCTTTTGGAGAGAGTTAGACCTGATCTAAATTTAATATGGTATCAGAGTCTTTAATGTTACCATAAATATAGTCGTATGTCACGATCATAGTTCTGGGTGAATCTTATAACGGTTTGGGAAAGGAGTAATGTGCCTCTTATATGGGCCATTGAGCTAGCTTTTGGGGTGAGTTGGTGAGTTAGTCCTTGCCCAGATTTAACAACTAACACTAACAAGGCGTCCAAAGGATATTTGTCAGTTTATTTCATAGCATTACATGTAAAACTGAGAAAAATATGGAGTCTGACCTTATAGAGTGAGAGGATGAGGTAGTGATGATCCTAACTATAGCCAAGCATGCACACAAACAATGTGGTTCTTGGCACAAGCATGAGTCATTAGAATGTTCAGGCATATTAAATTTTATGGTGACTTGTGCATTAGGGGACAATTTGAAAATAGAAGCTGAGTTTTTTTTTTGCTTGTAAAATTTGACTTTTAAGCCAACGCATTGTTGACATGCTTGAAACACTATAGCCTCATGTAGTCATTTTAAGTATTTATGATATTTTTCACTCAGTTTTCCTTGTTCTTATCATGTTTGTTTGACTGTGCAGAGGGAAAGCAAATTTTTTCGAGAGAAGGGTAGGAGATTATCAGAAGGCATCTGTTATGTCGAGCCTTCAAGATGGTGGAAAGAACTTCGTCTTTAAAATGGATGAAGACTTTTAGTCTGATATGGTGCAAGTCCTATGCTGAAAAAATGCATCAAAATTTTTTGTTACTATTCTTTATGGTGACCTATTTGTCTTTAGGCTACAAAATTTGCAAGTGATCTCAGAGGATAAGGGGTAATTGTTTATTTATCTTGGGCTGGCTTTAAAACTGTCGTTATGTACAATCATTTTGGCTACTGCTAGTTTGTGTATGTTATAATTAGGTTATGTAAAAGGCATTATATATGAATTCTAAAATATTTTTTCCTCGAGGTGGAAATGCGTTTCTCCTCGTCTTGCTGCGCGAGTTGAACTGTTAATGCTTTAAAAAAGTAATTATTGATTCAGACACCATGGCTTTGTCAGCCTAGGTTGTGAAATGTGAAAGCTCTTATGCTTGAACATGGTTGGATGATGAAAATTTTGCTTAGAACTTGAGACTTAGGGAGGAAATGTTGTTTTTTTTTAAAAAGTTGGTACCAGGGGATAGTTGTTGACGTGAAATGTCTGATGGTGCTGTCATTTTATTTCGGAAACTAGAAAGACGTGCCCTCAGGATCTGGAGCTTCATAAATGGTAATATAGATTATTTATCCACCATCTTCATTACTCGTAAATGGAGGTACCATAATGATGAAACAAAGTTCCCTCTTAACATAAGCTTTTAGTATTGAGAATAATTAGTTTATCATAGCAGATTCTATCTTCTTTTGTCGTCTTCACAGCTTCATTATGGAATATTTCTCTGAAACATTATGTCTACGGTCTGAAGCAGTTATCATCTCGCCATCTTCTTTATCCCACTGAAAGTGATTGGATCCGTTGATGAAGCTGCCTTGCTCATCCATCTCACCTCCAAATTGCTAATACATTTAGCCCCACAAATTGTAGCCTCAAATTTGAGAGGCTGATGGTCCATTCTCCTGCCAGCATTTTTATAAATGAACTAAAGCCAATAAATTTTAATTTAATGAATATTAAAATATTTTTTAAATTGCGCAACTTTAAATTAAAATCTTATTAAAAAAAAAAAGCTAATTTGATTAGAAGATAGCATTAATACAAGGGCCTTTTTCTGTTTTCTCATTAACTTGTAATTTAGGCACTCTTTTCCTTTTCATTATTATTATTAGTTGAGTGTCTACTATGTGGACGAACATCCACCAGAAAAAAATTGTTTTTATTTTTTATTTATTAATTCTAATAAACTAATCAGTAATTAGATAAACCTACCAGCTGGGAGTTGGATGGACCAAATCTAAGGTGTTCTCATCCTGTTCTTTTTAGGATTTTTTTTTTTTTTTTTTTTTTATCTAAGATCATATTTACGTACAATAAAACTTAAAAAAACTTTTCCTTTTGTTTTCTAAATGGGGTTCTATCATATTCTACAGTGTCAACTCTATTATTCTTGCTTGCCTTGGCCGTCTTAGCTCAGTTTGGTAGGGGCATCATCTTCTTCTGACAATGAAAGGTGCTCATATTAAAAATATTAATTAATTGCTTCCATCTCCTTTCAACCCTTTACAAGTGTAGCAAGAAATCATGACCAAGTGCTTGAAAAGTTGTATAATAAAATCCATTAATGGCTTTATCCATCTTATCTAAGATCTGGTTAACCCACTTAATTAACCACCTCTAATCAAATCATACCAACTTGGATCCCCTCATTGTGTGTAGTTATATATCTGATTAATCCATTTCACCTACCTAACTTACTTAATTGTTTATAATCATGCATCTTTGTCATGCAATAGAATTGGTTAAGTTTTTTTTATTTTGTTAAACTACTCACTCACTCTGTATTTGAAGTATGTTGTACAATTAATTTGAATTTATGTTATGCAAATTAATAGTTTGAGATATTGAGAAAAAGTTCCTGTAAGGTAAAAAGATGATAAAGATATTTATCGGAAATGATCTGATAGAAACCATTTCACGTTTAATTTACATTAAAATTTTTTAAAATTTAATAACATAAAAAAAAATACTAAAACATGGAATTCAGTAACAAAAAAAAATAGATAATAAAACATTTAGGGGAAATTTCTAGGGAGCTTGTTCCCATCGAAATTTTTTTATGGTTGTATAAGAGAGAGTGAGCAGCGAGCTTCTTTCATGGGTGTGTGAATGAGAGAAAATTACTTTTTTAGAGCTAGCCTTTTTGAAAGAGCTGCCAGAGCTTTCTCCGTTGGTTTAAGGATATTTGTACCTATGATCTCTTATCTCACGTGATGTTATCATGTTACGGCAGACATATCAAACGGCTGACAATTGACTAACGAGTCAGTTTGTCCATCCTTTAATAGGTGTGTCAAACAGTTGGATAGTCTTTATCTCAAAGAAGAGTAGAGGGGCCGACTATCGCATGAAAATCAATTATTTTGCTATGATTTTTATTAGGTTGTGATCAATTTGTGTGACTTTCACTAGGATCGATAGTCTTTATATTTATTTCTAGTGTATAGTATGAGTACTGAAGAGGTCATCCAGTTCGTTTCAGATATTGGGATGGTCAGGAATGCTAACGGCCTGATCTATGGGTCCTCAGGAGTGCTAACGGTCTGATCTATGGGTTCTCAGGAGTGCTAACGGCAAGTGAAGAAGTAAGCTGGTCAATTCAAGTGAAGAAGTAAGCTTGCCTATGAAGAAATAAGCTTGCCTATTTTAAATTACGCGTACATAGGTCAATCTCAATAATCCTTATTTTTTTAATATGGTATCAAAAATCGATTGAAAATGTAAAGTATTATCTCTCAAATTTTAAATGTATTACACATTTAATATGATTCAATCAAAGAAAGACTCCCTAACTGAGTCTTGTTAATTTGTGATATGAGGACTTAGTAATGACTAAGTCCTCAATCGAGAATTCATCACTTGGACTTTATTAATAGAACAACAATCAACTTAAAATCAATAGAGTCCCTATAATTATGAGATCCTAGCTAATAGTACCGGATTCCATATACTATGAACAATATTATAAAAATGACTAGTGATTCAATATTCAAAATACATAATTCTTAAAACTCACCAAATATATTTTTGTTATACACACAAAAGTGATTATCATAATAATAAATATTTTAAATAATTGTTCAACACTTTTCATTTTATTAATTGAAAAATGTAATAATTAATTAAATAGTGAGAAAATATAATAAATATTTCTCAGGGGGAAGAGTGTTTTGCAATCGCTTACAAAGTAAATAGACGAAAGATTTCAGGCCACATGAATACTAAAATTAAATTCAAAAACACCGAGTAAAAAAACCTCTTACCCAAAGTTTAATACCTCTTCGTTGCCAATCAAAACATATATTAGTGAGACATATTAATTAAATTTCTAAAGTCGAAACTTAATCATCTCGTCACCATCATGGTTCATGCATAAGACAAGAGCAGCCTCCACTTGTACTTACTGCCAAACTTGGCCCCTCAACAATGGCCACAGAAGAGACCAACCCTTGTGATGTGAATCATATGAGCCCTTGTCATCATCTCCACCTACCCCTACCCACTCCAATTTTCCTTTCCAAATCACCCCCTGTCCACCAAAACTATAACAATTTTCTATTAGGAAACAAGTGTTATCTCTTCACCCATAAGTTTTACTTTAGTTTATTGAAATCGCTTCCAAAAATTATGAGATCGTCTATTTAAATAGACCCAATAAGAGTCGATTATGTAAAAGGAAAAAAAAAATCTATATTAGATCAGCTACTGAAATGATTTTTAGAAATTTTATATCTATTATGAATGGATGTGTTTGCATTTATGTATTACTAAAGAATTTTATTAAAATTGATATAATTTTAATTTGAATTCAGTAATTATATTTTTCGATTGAAAAAACTAGTGAGATGACAAATTTGCCGCCACTGTTTCAACTGTAATGTGGAAAGCAGTTAGATCCAATATGGATACGAGATTCCTGTTGTGAGGCGGAGGCATGTCTCTTGGCTCTTTGGAAATGACAAATTCAGTTGTCTGCATTTCTACTCACTTGCATCTTTGCCATCCAAAAAAAAAATTCATGTGATGTTCCCTATAATACCCCCTCTCTCTCCTTCATTTCTCCATTTTTCAAATCCATTTTATACCTCTGCAGTCACTAACCCCCCCATTTCAAGTCCATCCACTCTATTATGGAGCTGTTCCATTCCATCCTCAGTTTCTATTTCAACTGAAACAAACGCTTTATATCTCGGCCAGAAATGTCAGTATCCATTGAAAACAGCGTCTTGGATCGTGTTATAGGGATTACGAAGGTGGCCCAAGAAAAGGGCATTGATCCTCTTCTCTGGGCTCTGCAGATAATATCAAATTTAAGCTCCAATGGAGTCGTTTTACCTTCTCTGGAACTTGCAGAGGTGTTGGTGTCTTACATTTGTTGGGATAATAATGTTCCCATTCTCTGGAAGTTTCTAGAGAAGGCCTTGGTGTTGAAGATTTTGCCTCCTTTAATGGTTATTGCTCTCCTTTCTGAGAGGTTGGTTTTTTGGTGTTTTTCATTTTGATGCCTTCAAGTTTAATACTTTGATGGGTTTGCTTTTGTGGGTTCTTTCTATGTTGATCAAGTTCAGATTAATTTCTTATGATTTTTGGCTGGACGTGCATCTGAAAAATGGAACTTTTTTTAGCTAATCCAGATTATTTGTTAAGCTCCAATGAGCAGGGAGTCAATCTTCTGGCATTTCCATTTTCCTTTTTTACGAATGGAAGAAAGGGCGTTGTCTTTTTTTTGTAGGTTATCGAACGCATATCAGCATTAGGTCATGTAGCTTTCTCCATTGACGATTGCGTTGTTTTTCCTGCTTGTAAACTTATATTCAGTTTGACGCTTGTTCGTCTTGTCAATTCTCTATTTCTTTATCCTCACAAGTCACAGGAAAATTGGAGGGACTGAAAAATGAAGATGAGATTTTGGTCTAATACTTTTTATTAATGTTAGTTACCATAAGTCAAATCAAGTAAGTAATATCATTAGGCTTACTTCAACTCAACTAAGTAATATTATTTCTTTCCACAGGGTTATAGCACGTCGGCATTCCCAACCGGTGGCATATAGGCTTTTCATGGAACTTCTTAAGAGACATGGATTTTCACTGAAAAGTCAAACTAATGCTTCAGATTATATGAAGTGAGTTTTCCCTGGTGTGATATAGGAGCCTGTGGACTCATTTGTGCTTTGCTTGCTTTGTTCTGTTAGTAATGTTTACCTTACACTTAACTGCCTATGGTCAACAATCAACAGCTAATGAATTACATTGATTTCACCTTTTGCATATATTCTTAAGTCTAGAGAATGAAGAATACTTATTTATGCTTATGAAGCTGTGGTTTGCATAAAAATTAGAAAATAGCTTACAGATGAAAATATAACGAAACTTCAAAGAAGAGGGTATCGAGAATTCACGGCATAGACAAAGATGCTTGCATTCTCTTGACAATACCATTGTTGCTTTCACAGTTACTTGTAAGTTCCATATTTATCCCAAGTGCAATAGGTTCACTTGAAAAGTCATTGCATTCTGGAATTTACTTGTGAAGAAAATTGTATTCAATTGGTTAAAATTATTTTTGTATATTGTACTATTACTTCCAAATGCTAGATTGGATGTTTGTTCTAAGAATAAAGTGACTGTTGTTTTTATTTATTCATTTACAACATTAGGATTAGTTTTCATTTGTAATTATTGTTCCTTATTTTCTTTATCCAGGGTCATGAAATCAATAGATGCTGTTCTCCATTTATCCGAGCATTTTGGTCTGCAAGCTAGCGATCCCGGGATTCTCATGGTTGAGTTTAACTTTTCAATTGTGTGGCAGTTGCTAGATGCATCATTGGATGATGAAGGATTGCTGGAACTTATCCCAGAGAAGAAGTCCCGATGGGCAACAAAACTTGAAGAAATGGAAATAGATGGTCATGAAAATTATGATGAGAAGAGTGTTGAACATCTTGAGAGATTACAAAATCTAAATACAGAAATGGCTATCGAGATAATTGGTCTATTTCTAAAAAATAAATTGACTTCGAGAATCCTGTACTTGGCACGACAGAACTTGTATGTATATTTTTACCCTGTAAGAATTGCTTCTAGAAAATTGTACATTCAACTTTAATTGTCTGCCAGATAAAGCACAGTGAATGATATATCTACTTTCATGAGTGGTTTTATCTTCCATTGTACTGCAAATGTTTTATATTGACCTGAAGATATCCTTCTAATTCTATGGCTGTAGAGTCTAACACACCATAGCCATAATGTCCCTTCATTAGAACCCTAATTGATTCACTGTCACCTTGTTTTGAATTTGAAATTATCCACTTACACCAACTTGCTGCTTTTTTAGGCCCTCACATTGGGTAAGGTTCATCCAAAGACTACAACTTCTTGGAGCAAATTCGTTGGTGCTAAGAAATTCAAAGACTTTAACTGCTGAGGATCTTCTGCAATTGACTTCAGAAACTCATTTAGTATTGATTAAAGAATCAAAAGCAAGTTCACTACAAAAGTTTCATGAAGTTATGGCATTAGGATCTTTAGTGTCTTCTGTGGGTCTTTGTCATGGAGCTAGTCCTTCTGCTCTTTGGCTTCCTCTTGATCTTGTATTGGAAGATGCCATGGATGGGTATCAGGTTAATGCAACAAGTGCCATTGAAATCATAACTGGTAAGGCCAAACCCTTGGCCCTCAAGATATTTTGTCATTGGAATATAATGTAAATTTTCAGTTCTACAAAATAAATATTTCCTGTTTTGCAGGTTTAACTAAAACTCTTCAAGCAATAAACAGAACCACATGGCATGACACCTTTCTAGGCCTTTGGATTGCAGCTCTCCGTCTTGTTCAAAGGGTTAGAATTTGTTATTGTTTTAATTAAATATTCTCCCTGTCTACTTTAAAAAGAATGAGATATGCACAAGCACACACAGTTTGAGTATAAAGGAAATTTAGGAACTTAAAAAAATATACAATGTTTATTAAACCATTCAAGTTGGAATTCCTTTTGTCGTCGTCGTCGTCGTCATCATCATCATCATCATCTTGTGTGGCTTGGTTAAATGCCTTATTAGTTGAATTCAGTGTCTGCCCATATAAATTTCTTTATCACTAAGGGCAGGTTAGATATTGGAGGAGGGTGTTTCATTTGACCTCTATTGCATTAGCATCCTTATTGTTGCACCAGGACTTGCTTTGCTCTAGAGGCTTAGTAGTTGAAATGTGAAAAATTGATATTATTTATTGGGTTCTTAAGAGCACCATATTCAATTCAAGAACTTATTTCTGTATCTTATTTATAGTTCTTAATTTTCAGGAAAGGGATCCCATTGAGGGCCCTATTCCTCGCCTGGACACTCGCTTATGCATACTACTATCCATCATACCTCTTGTGGTTGCTGATCTTATTGAGGAAGAGGAAAATGTGCCCATCAATGAATCAGAATGGGGCTCCACAAATCACTGGAAGGAAAAAAATGTTAAGAAGCGCCACAATGCTCTGGTCTCCAGCTTACAGTTACTGGGTGACTACCAAAGCTTGCTGATTCCGCCTCAATCTGTTGTTTCAGCAGCCAATCAAGCTGCTGCAAAAGCCATGTTGTTCATTTCAGGAATCAATGTTGGGAGTACGTACTTTGAGTGTATCAACATGAACATGCCTATCAATTGTGGTAAGTTATTTTCAGTTCTTATTCGTCTTGATGGATTTTGGGGAAAAAAAATCTCACAATGTTATTCTATCCTTTCTGGTTCTGTTTTTGTCCTTCATGAAGTTTTCTAACATACTTCTATGGTTTCCTACAATGTCTGTGTGCAAATTTTTCAGCTGGAAACATGCGCCATCTGATCACTGAAGCTTGTATTGCCAGAAACGTATTGGACACATCAGCATATTTCTGGCCAGGTTATATGACTGGATGCATCAACCAAATACCTCATGGTGTGACAGCTGAGTTGCCTGGTTGGGCGTCATTCATGAAGGGGGCGCAACTTACCCCAGTAATGATCAGTGCCCTGGTTTCAATTCCTGCTTCTAGGTACTTCTGTAGTTGTATTAATCTACACAGTATTTTGGTTTGTTAAACTTCATTCCGCCAAGAGCTGTTCATTCTTATTTTAAGGCTGTACTGTGGCTTTAAAGTTCTCATTAAATTTTGCTACATCCTTTAAGATTTAGTTTTAAGTGGCATCTTGGTTACTATTTTTATGCTTTTCAATTTCATTGTGGAACATGATTCTTTTTCCAATGCTTTAATGCTTCAGAGGATTTTTTCACCATTCCAGTATGTTAGAAGGCCTTAGCAGGGTTCATGCTGGTGAATTCCAAATTCTAAGCTTGTAAACAACATGCTTAATGCACTAGTTAATTTTCAGGCAGGATATTCGAGTTATAAACAAATTAACAAAAATATATATAAAAAAACATGTGAAAGAATTGATTTTTCATTTGGTTGTTAATGTTCGAATCTCCAGTTTATGATAAATGGCTGCAAGATGCAAAAACCCAAGGGTGTTGTATTCTGAATAAATTTTGGTTATCATCTTTTTTTATTTATTTATTTATTTTTTTTATATTTTGGCCTGGGCTTCAGTTTTTCCTTTTTCTTTCCTGAAGTCAGGTATATCAGATGCTCTTTTTTGTAAACTAACCAAGGGTAAAGCAACTGAAATTTAAGCTCATGGATTTGATGGAAGTTTAGCAGAGCTTGAGAAAGTATATGAGCTTGCTGTCAGAGGGCCAGATGATGAGAAGATGTCTGCTGCAACAATTCTTTGTGGGGCTTCTCTTCTTCGTGGTTGGAACATACAGGTATGAGGTAGATATTTTCAACAGAATTGATACATTTGAATCCAGTTACTTGGCTATGCAGGCAATACTTTTCTGCACTTGAAAATAATATTGTAATGATTTTTTTTCTTTGCTTTTGAATTAATTCTTTTAAATTTGTTATCTTTTTGGGGTTGCATTTGGGGGATAAAAGTTGAACAATGGACCATTATAATATATTGACATCTAAATTTTTTGCAGGAACATACTGTTCATTTCATTACTAGATTATTGTCTCCTCCAGTTCCTGTGGATTATTCTGGGGTTGGCAGCCATTTGATAAGCTACGCTCCAATCCTCAATGTACTTATCGTTGGACTAGCTTCTGTTGATTGTGTTCAGATATTCTCACTACATGGCCTGGTATGATCCCTTTTACCAATCCAAACATCTTCCACTCTTCAGATAGCAATTATTTTGTTGCAAAAGGAAGGTTAGAATATTAAACATCATATGATTTTGGCTGGGTCTATAACCAGATTAGGGTCCTTATTTTTTATGTTGTTTAGGACCTTATTGTTTCGATTTTTGTGTTGTTTGTTAAATGAGTTTTTTACTTGTCAGGGAGGTGTTTTATCAGTAATTGGGACATGATTTCTTCCGCAACTAATTCTTCATTTTTTTCTGTTTTCCCTCTTTACTTTTCTTGCCAGATCCCACAACTTGCATGCTCATTGATGCCAATATGTGAGGTTTTCGGCTCATGTGTGCCAGATGTGTCTTGGAATCTGCCCACAGGGGAAGATATCTCTGCCCATGCTGTGTTTTCAAATGCATTTGCACTTCTTTTGAAGCTATGGAGGTTTAATCGTCCTCCTCTTGAACATGGAGTGGGAGATGTACCCACAGTTGGATCCCAGCTAACTCCAGAATACCTCCTGTCAGTACGAAACTCCCACTTAGTCTCTTCTGGAAATGCCCACAAGGATAGACACAAAAGGAGACTCTCTGCAGTTGCAACTTCAGCATCTCTGCAACCAATATTTATGGACTCATTTCCGAAATTGAAAATCTGGTATCGGCAGCATCAAAAATGTCTAGCTTCTACCCTCTCTGGTCTTGTTTCTGGAACTCCTGTTCATCAGATTGTCAATGTGCTTCTTAACATGATGTTCAGAAAGATAAATAGAGGGAGCCAAGTTTTAACTATTACTTCTGGAAGTAGCTGTTCATCTGGATCTGTAAATGATGATTCTTCTCTAAGGCCTAAATTGCCTGCCTGGGACATTTTGGAGGCTGTCCCTTTTGTGGTTGATGCAGCATTGACAGCCTGTGCTCATGGAAGGCTTTCCCCACGAGAATTGGCTACAGGTCAGTCTGGTGTCTCCCTCTGATTTCATCTTTTAGACAGGCTCATTTGGACAAACTGACAATTCATAGAGCTGCTATTCTTAAAAGCTAGCCTGAGAATCTGATGGCTTTTGGCAATACTTCCCTATTGATGAATCCCATTGTGAAAGTAAGCTACTGTTTATTATAGCTCTGATGAAATGTGCGATTATAACCTGAAATTTTTTGAACTCACAGGGCTTAAAGATTTAGCTGACTTTCTTCCTGCGTCTTTAGCAACCATTGTGAGCTACTTCTCAGCTGAAGTAAGCCGGGGCATTTGGAGGCCAGTATATATGAATGGTACAGATTGGCCAAGTCCTGCAGCAAATTTGTCCAACGTCGAGGAAAAGATAAAGAAAATATTGGCTGCTACTGGTGTTGATGTCCCAAGCCTTGCTGCAGGTATCATTTTGCTGCCGTTGCATTTTCTGTATGCTTGTGAAGTTATAGTTATTTTGAGAAGTTTGCACGTCCAGAAAATGAAAAGAAAGGGTAGGGCAACAGAGAATTGCCCATCAGAGTTCTCTCACATACAAATGGTTCAAAGTTGTGATGTCCACATAATCATGATCATATAGTTATTTAAACTTCATTTCATGGAATCAACTCATGCTCGATTTCCTAATTTATATGGTCCCAGCTGTTACAGAAATTATTATTGGAAATAATAAGTGACATACTAAATCTGTCCTGTTTTATTCATGTACAATGAGTTGATATTTTAACTAGGGCATCATTTTCACAGCAGGGAGCTCTCCGGCTACGCTTCCTTTGCCTCTGGCTGCTTTTGCTAGCCTCACCATTACCTATAAACTTGACAAAACTTCAGAAAGATTTCTCAATTTGGCTGGTCCAGCATTGGAGTCACTTGCAGCAGGTTGCCCTTGGCCTTGCATGCCAATTGTGGCTTCGCTATGGACCCAAAAGGCAAAACGCTGGTTTGACTTCCTTGTGTTTTCTGCTTCTCGTACTGTCTTCCTCCACAATAGTGATGCAGTGTTTCAGCTTCTTAAAAGCTGCTTCACTGCCACACTCAGTCTTGGTCCCACAGCAATCTCAAGCAATGGTGGTGTTGGAGCACTTCTCGGCCATGGATTTGGTTCTCATTTTCATGGAGGAATTTCTCCTGTCGCCCCTGGAATCCTTTATCTGCGTGTTCACCGATCCATTAGAGAAATTGTGTTCATTACAGAAGAAATTATCTCTCTAATAATGCATTCAGTGAGAGAAATAGCTTGTAGTGGACTTCCTAGAGAAAAATTAGAGAACTTAAAGAGAACAAAGAATGGACTGAGATCTGGGCAGGTTTCCCTCGCTGCAGCAATGACTCGGGTGAAACTCGCTGCTTCACTTGGAGCTTCTTTAGTATGGTTATCTGGTGGCATAGGTTTGGTTCATTCATTGTTCAAAGAAACTTTGCCTTCTTGGTTTATTGCTGTTCACAAGTCTGAGCAGGAAGAAGGACCTGAAGGGATGGTCCCCATGCTTCAGGGATATGCGCTTGCTTATTTTGCTGTACTTTGTGGAGCTTTTGCTTGGGGGATTGACTCATCAACATCAGCATCAAAGCGACGTCCAAAAGTCCTTGCTGCACACATGAAACTTCTCGCAAGTGCACTTGACGGAAGGATATCACTTGGTTGCGATTGGGCAACTTGGAGGTCATACATATCGGCGTTTGTGAGCCTCATGGTAGGTTGCACACCTTCTTGGGTGTTGGAGGTGGATGCAGATGTTTTGAAGAGACTAAGCAAAGGGTTGAGGCAGTGGAACGAGGAGGAGCTTGCCCTGGCTTTGCTGGGAATTGGACTTGTTGGGACAATGGGTGCAGCTGCCCAACTGATAATTGAGGAACAATGATTTCCTATTCTTTTCCCAATTCAATTCCTAACTTGTCTAGGTTAGCAGTTTTACTCTATAGTTGCACATTAGCTTGCTGGAACTTTGTGCATTAACAAACTTCTGTAGTTGTAGCCTGTAATGTAAGATTTTCGCCTCTTCGTAAAGGGATAGGTTGTGGAAGATGGCTTGTTATGCAACAAAAGGTACATAGGAACCTTCAGGTGCATAAAATTGATGTAATTTCGTCTTTCAAACGTTCACACTCATTATTTTCACGGGTTTAGCATCCTAACCTATCAATTGTTGCAAGATTAAATACCATAAAAAAGCCTGTTTTGTAGATTTAAAAGAATAAAATATTAATACCATCAAGATAGTAACTCTGCCGTTGGATTTCTTTATTAATCACACCTAGAAGTAATTCAATTGCATTTTTGTCAGATCTCACACTAGTTAAATTAAGGAAAAAGATAAAACTAACTTTAAGATGATACAAAATTTCATGTGTCGTACCATGTTAGAATAATGTTGCTGTAACATGTTAGGACAGTAGCTAGAAGCTGGAAGTTGTCTTAGTAAAAAAGAATGCAATCTTCATCCAAACTAGACTGAAACATTCACTAGGATTCCTTTTGTTTTCATGTGACACCGCTATAGCCTGGCAATCTCTGCATTCTGTGACTTTGGATTTCTCTCCTTAGTAAAAATGCATCCTCCCACTTCCCTGCATCTGCATAAATGTTGGACAAAAGAACCCTGCTTGCCCCATGGGATGGTTCCAATCTTGCCAAATTTTCCGCAGCCCTTTCTCCTACATCCACATTGCCATAGGTTCTGCATGCCGCTAACAATGTACCCCATATCACAACATCTGCCTTCACGGGCATGCTTCTTATCATTTCCTCAGCTTCTTCTAGACGCCCTGCTCTACCCAAGAGATCCACCATACAGCCATAATGCTTGATATCCGGATCAATATCATGCACAATCTTCATGCTCGTAAAAACTCTCTCAGCCATATCCACCAACCCAGCATGGCAACATGCACTGAGGGCTCCAATGAATGTGATTGCATTGAGCTTGATTTGGCGCCTTTCTAAGTCTGAAAATATTTTAAGAGACAACTTTGCATGTCCATGCATGGCCAACCCGCATATAATTGCATTCCATGGTGATACAGTAGATGCAGTATCTCTGACTTCGTAAAAAATTTCTAAGGCAATGTTGATGCTCCCACATTTGGCATACATGTCGATTATTGCAGCACTTAAATTGTCACTAATAGGGATGGAGTTATCAAGCACATATTCATGGGCCCATCTTCCTTCTTTTAATGTGCCTAAAGTAGCAATTGCACAAAAAACACTCAACATTGTTACTTCATTCGGTTGGGTTCCACTAGCTACCATCCCATGGAATAGTTCTAATGCCAAGTTAGGTTGCTCGTTCTGTGTATAACCAGAAATCATTGTGCTCCATGAAAAAACATCTCTCTCAGGCATTTCATTGAATAATTGCCTCGCTCGATCAATCATTCTATTCCGTGTAAATCCTGCAATGAGAGCATTCCAAGACGCAACATTGTCCTTACTACCAATACCAAATTGCAAACAAGCCTCATTAATCATGCCACAAACTGCATAAAAATGGATGACAGTTGCCTGTATAAAATCATAACAGTCAAGACCCAGCTTCACAATAGTACTGTGTAATTGCTGACCTTGGCCGACCGCTATTCTTCTCCCACATGCAGAAATCAAATCGACCATCATAACATCATTAGGTCCAAACCCTGCACGTACCATCGATCTGTACATGATAAAAGCTTCACTTAAATTCCCTACTCGAACATAACCATCAATTATACTACCCCATGAAACCACATCTTTATATGGGATCCTCTGAAATAACTCTTTAGCCAAGTCAATACACCCTGCCTTTGAATAACCATTTAACATTACATTCCAGGAAACCATATTCCTCTCAGGCATCTCATCAAACAAAGCTCTCGCTTCGACTAAACTTGAACAAATACAATACATATGCAACAAGTTGGTTGAAACAAGAACAAACCCATCAAACATCATCTTGATCACCAATCCATGAAGTGTTCTACAACCCCAAATCCCACCTAGATGAGAAAAAGCGGAGATCACAGTTGTCAGTGTCACTTCATTAGGAACCACACCCACATTTCTCATCTGCTTATAAAGCTCAATCGCGTCAATCCAACAATCATTATGGACGAATCCCATGATCATAGTAGTGTACGACACACAGCCTTTTGTAGGCATTACCTCAAATAACTTGCGAGCATCATCTAATTTTCCAGATTTCACATACCCAGAAATCATGATATTATAGGACACAGGATCCAAATTAGCACATAAGTCAAATAAGGAATTAGCATCAGCTAGAAACCCACATTTGGCATACATGTTAATCAAGCTGTTCCGTATGTAAGTGTTAGAATCAAGACCAGATTTCAAAACAAGGCAATGGATTTGTTGGCCTTGAGAGATAGCCAAACGGGACGAGCAAGATTTTAGAGCTGAAACCAAAACCAGCTCGTAATTGGAATCTTTCTGGTATGCTGTGAGATTGACGAGAGCATGGAGATGGAGAAGTGGGTTTTCTTGTTGCGGAGAAAATTGCAGTGTTTGGAGAGTCCTTGTAGATACCCATTTGAGAGGGGATGATGGGGATACAAAAGGAGAAGAGATAAGAAAGCGGAGCAGGGATTCGGCTTTGGAAGACAGGATCATGAGACGAGACCATGAGAACCCTTTTCCAAAGGAAGGGTTTTAACGGATTCTGGACTTCTGAATTCTATGCACGCCCATGGGAACTGTTTTTACTTTTATTTTAGATAAATTATATTTAGATGAATCTATATATTTTTTAAATCAAACATTTATATTTTTTAAATTAAACATTTAAATTTCCAGCACGCTCAAATTAGGATTTTTTTATTTATTTTTATTATAAAAATATTTTTATTATTCATAAACTAAACTTAAATTTTTAAATTTTAATATAATTAATAAATCGATATTTATATATTTAAAATTTATAATAAATTTATTTTATTACAATTTAAATATTTTAATTCATTATTTCTTTTAAAACACTTAAATTTTTATTAAATTTTATGAATAATATTTTATTTAATTAATTTTTAACACTTTACTTTTTAAATTTTATTTATTAAAATACTTTAATACTTTTAAAAAATATTTACGATTTCAATTATTTTTAAGTGATATCAAATAGTCTTTAAATAGATGGTACACTTTTATAAATAATATTTTAGGATGAAATTATACTTTTATAAAAAATTGATTATCTACTAGTTTTGAATTAATATTTATAATAAATAGAAAAATTATAATTTTAGATGAATTAAATATAAAAAAATTTAATAATTTAATTTTAAAAGTATAAGTACTGATTTGTTAATTATACTAAAATTTAAAGATCAAAATATCAATATAAAATTTTTATATATTGAAAAAATTTTAAATATTTATAAAAATATTTTAGACATTTAAAATATTGATTCTCTTTTTAATCGGTTGATTAACAAAATTATAAATAAAATGACATCTAATATAGGGCTGTAAATGAGCCAAACTATTCGTGAGCTACTCGAGATTCGACTCGATAAAAGCTCGACCGAGTTCGGCTCGTTTTTTAAACGAACCAAGCTCGAGCTCAATTTTGAGGCTCGTCACTTAAACGAGCTGAGTTTGAGCTCCATAGTATTCGACTCGTTAAGGCTCGCGAGCTGGCTCGTTTTTAGGCTCGCGAGCTGGCTCGTTGAGAAGGCTCGCGAGCAGGCTCGTTGAGAAGGCTCGCGAGCAGACTCGTTAAATAGGCTCGTGAGTAATATTGTTTAAATAAATTGGTGAACTAATTCGTTAAATAAATTTATGAACAAGTTCATATATATTATTAAAAAAATAAAAATAACTATAAAGTTATAAAATTTAAACTATTATAAATACTTGAAAATTATAGTATTGAAAATTACAAATAATTAAGATTAATTATTATAATTAATATTCTTTAAAATTAAATTATAAAAATTTTTTGTATATAATTATTATAATAAGATTTCATAAAATTAATGTATAATCACAAATAATTAATATTAATTATTATAATAAGTATTCTTTAAAATTATAGTACTACATGATAAATTGAGTTGTAAAAATTATATACATTTTAAAATTAAAGTATAATTATAATAAATTTTTTGTATATAATTAAGCATACAATATAAAAGATGATAATAATTATCAAAGTATATTAATAATAATTAATTAAGGTTATATGAATGTTGAAGTTGAAATTCAAGTTAACTAATTGAACAAGCATGAAGATGATTATGAAGATAATTAAATTATATTAGCTTGTTTCAACTGTTGAAAGTTGAAATCAACTTTATTCGTTTGATATTAAATTTTGTGTGTAATCTAATTTTATTATATTGTTGAATTTATATTTATTTATGTTATTTTAGTTAAAAATTGTGTTACGTATTTTTTTTATGTACACTCTCTTTATTTTATATTATTTAAATTAATGATGATTAAAAACTGATTAAAGTGTAATTATTAATTCGAGCTCGAGCCTGAACTTGAGCTCAAACCAAATTTTTTAATTTTGAGCTCGGTCTCGAGTTTTTTTAACGAGTTTCTTAATCGAGTTTTTCGAGTTCGAACTCGAATTTTATTAACGAGCTTCTTAATCGAACTTTTCGAGCTCGAGCTCGAATTAGACTCGTTATTAAATCGAACGAGCCTTTCACAAGTCGAGCTCGAATCGAGCTCGATTATAATATTTAATTCTCGAGCCGAGCTCGAATCAAATATTAGAGCTCGAGTCGAGCTCGAGCTCGAACTCGAGCTTCCAAACTTTTTTAATAAACGAGTTTGAGCTTTACAAAACTCGGCTCGGCTCGGCTCGATTACACCCCTAATTTAATATGAATATAATTATGGAAATTTAAGTGTTGGATTTTAAAATATAGAGATTATATGGAAATTTAAATGTTGAAATTTTAAAATATAGAGATTAATTTGTTAATTAAGAGTAGATAAGACTAGATAGTTAAGAGGGCTAAGATTAATGCCAAGATCCGGTGAAGCTGCATATCGATTTCTGGTGACGCTGTCCTGTGGGATAAATAAGATGAGGCAGAAAGAAGGAACTTCTAAAACCATGTCTCAGCTGCTCCATTGCCCAGAATTTCTAACATTTCAAAATTTCAGGCTCTGCTTGAACCATTTTATCGTCTAAAAATTCCAAGTTGAACTGCACCAATTCATCTGTTCTGATGATACCCATAATATCCCTGCACTTCTGATCGTATACTAGACGTTAGACAACTGCAAAATAGATTTTTATAGCCCAAGGCTAATGCTACAAAGGATTCCTATCCTGGTTAAATATTTAATCCCAACTAATTCCACACGCTCCGCCCCCACAGGTAAAATGATATTGCTTTTGCCAACTCTAGTATCATTAGTTGGGACCCCAAGTGCATCAGGGTATGAAAAAGGAAGAAACAAATAAGAGCAAGACTAATAACTTGAATATCAAGTGAACAAATATCAATTCGGCAAAGTAATATATTTATTTATTCCCATTCAACTTGTATATTCTTCCAGAAATGAGATAAAGTCACTATTTAGTTTGGTATATCCTTTTAGGAACAAGAACTCTCCCATGGAATTGCGGATATAGATACACTGAAGGGAACCCACTGCCAGATCATGGGATTCGCAAATTTGTTCTGATGAAGAGTGTACTCTTCTACAAGAAGAGAGGAGTCAAAATCTGGAAGATGAACAAGATAGTAAAGAGAAGAAACAGATAAAGAGGTCCTTGATCTTGACAATGACCATCACAAACAATCAGCGATGATCTCCTCCTCCATTAACCGACACATTAGCCAAAGCCCTGCAATTGCCACAAGATTTAATAATTTTTGTCATAGCAATAGAATACAATATTGAACTTATCAGACTCTTACCTTCGTTATAAAATAAACAAAAAAAACCTTATTAGACACCTATCAAAAAAATTAGTGCTACTAAAAGAAGTATAAACAACCAACAATTTCTTTTGTGTGATTAAATATACAGTTATCAAATTCTTGTACATAAAGTAGGCTTAAACAATCTATTTTAAAAGCTACAAGTATCAAAATTTTTGCCTAAAAATAATTGCAAAAAAAAAAAAAAATTCCCAAGTCACCTCTTCTTCCGCTCCAAGAGAATGCTGAATAGTGGATACCTCTTTCAGCACCCCTACCAAACTTACTAATATCAGGTGGTGAAACAAAACAAAATCAGACCATAAATGTCTAACTAACTGACACCATTAAATGAGGATGTGAATGTTATCAGAGGTTATACATGAAGTTCATTGGAAGTTTGAGAGCCATTTGCTCATAAAAACATCTAAATGCAACAATTTAGGCTAGGATGTGAACACCTAACAAACAGAACTGCAGAAGGAAGTTTGATTATATTTCGGACAACACAATGAGAGACAATAATTTCCAGAAAACTAAAACTGCAGGAATGAAGACTACAAAGGGAGAGAGAACTGAAAGTCATCCAATTAAATCAATACACAACATATGATCAATTAAGACAAAAGAGGGTGTCTTCAAAGACTGTTAACTAGCAATGCAATACTGCTTAATTTATACTATTACTTTCAGATAAGGAGCATAACCTATGGTGCTGACTATTGACTTTAAGCACTTCCACCATCTGACTTGGGTAAACAACCTACCATACTCAATGAACATGAGAACATCAAGCACAAGATTGATTCTGTTTCATTTCATGTGTAAAAATGCAATATACTTCTCCAGCAAAAAAGCTTGTTCCAAATTTTGCAATTTAAGTGCAGTTCTGGAACATCATTCATAGGACCATTTAATTTGTCAAAATTGTTGGCTTTTTATCTCCTGCGTAAAAATTGTTTTTCATATACTATTTATTGAGAAAGAGGAGAAGCAAAAAAAAAAAAAAAAAACCAAATCAGGTAGTTAAATGCTCAATATACAATTCAACTAAGCCAAGATACAAATATTAATTCCACCCATCTCCAAAACAATTTCCACATCAAGACATAATCACACACATGCATATAAACATATGAGACATCTATGACTGTCAACTGATGTAAATGATTTGAAAATTAAAAATAAAGTAAAATTTTAACTTCCAGGGAATCTTGTTATTATCAGTTCATTGTGCCACAGGTCCTCATACATTCTTGCAAATCCAGGACATATGCACGCACACACCCCACAGAGAGAGACAACAGCAGAGTAAGAAAAATGCAAAAATCATTCCTAATAAAACAATTCAAAAGGACATGCACATCCACATGTCGACTGAGCTGAATAATCCTAGGTTTCTGTCCTGTTAATAATGGTATTTGAATCACTCACTGGAACTAAATTTCAATGTTATTTGCACGAAGCTGCCATCCTCATAGAATAAACATTGAGGCTCATCTGCCTATCAAGGTAAAACAACAAGCTCCAAGTTCTTCAGTCCATTCTTGAGTTATTAACAACCTCTAATTAACTTGACTGTTAATTAGAAATAATCACATTTTAGGACTCCACACTCAAGTTCGACCAACATATAATTTCTTGTTCACACCTCCACCATATATTCCAATTTTCTTTTCAAGGTCCCTCTCAAAACAATGAATAAAAGTCAATTAGCACAAGAGCTGCCTTCATTCAAGAATTGAAGTTTATGGCCACCAATGTACTGTTCTGCATGAATGATATAATACATAGTAACATAAAAAATGGAAAAGGATTTCACAAAACATATAGTGTTCAGAACTTGCTTGGCCGCAAAATTATTCAGCCAGCTAGCATTGAATGCAAGCAAAAATCATCCAAATAGAATGCTAGCAAAAATCATGCAAATAGAATGCTGATGATGAGGAAGAGGAAAAGGAAAATAACAGTGTGTTCAAACACAAAACATTGCTTCCATTCCAAGCTCATTCCGCAGAAGCTTTGTTTGGTTGAGGGTAAGTAAAGTAAGGAAGTGGCACTTCCAGGAAGTGCAAAAAACTCTCTTGTTTAGTTGGCATTTTAAATCAACTTCTTAGGAAATATCTTCCTCGTGCAAGGGAAGTAACTCACCTGGCTAAACCTTAGTAAGTTGCACTTCACTGGTTAACTTGTATTGAATTTACCAATTTAACCCTTACTTTATTACATTTAAAATTATATTATAGATATTATTATCTTTTACCATCTAAAAATAATTTTACTTTCTAAAAAGTTGATTTGTATAGCAATCACAATTATATCTACCTCCAACACAATTATATCTACCTCCAAGTTAATTCCTTGGAAGTGTAGCTTCTGCAAAATATACTTGGGCATTTTGAACCAAACAAGGCCAGAAAATAACTTCAACCTGAAACTAAAATTCTCACCCGCAGCACACCCAAATGAAAACGGGACGCGTGCATCTAATAAGCACACAAGGAAGGCAAGGCATCAATGCAAATATCAAACAGAAAAATACGAGGATTTTTAGAAACAATTATTCCAAAAAAAAAAAAAGAAATCATTTCCGCAAAACTCAAATCCAATTCAATCGATGAAAGAAACCAAAAACAGAAAGGAAAAAGAGGGAGGGGGTGTCAAACTCACTTTTTATGGCGCCGACCCTTCTTTAGACCCCAGCCCTCTAATTTGGCGATGGGACATCCACACCTGGCTCGGAAAAGCAAAACAGCCCTTCCATTAGGCGGAGCCATCTTCCGCAATTCAGCTCGAAGACACTCATAATCAGGATTCCCTTCAGTCCCTCCTTTCCATGGCAACTTATCGATCTCCTTGGCCCCACTGGATTTCACACAATCCTCAGTCTGCAATTGCAAATCGAACTCCATCGCCTTCTTCAACCCCTTGCATCCAGACTTCTCGCACTTGCGAGATCTGGGCCCACAGCAGAACTCAACAAAAAGAATAGAGAGGAGGAACAGCGCCAAGAAGCCGCAAATGTAGGGTACGGGAGGGACATGGACTGAGAGATGGAGGGAATAGTGAGAAAGGATGATGGAAAAGGAACGAAAGATATAGGAAAAGTAAGAAGTTATGAGGAAAATCCCTGAGAAAAGCACCAGAATCAGAATTAGAATGTCAAGGGTGGCAGATGGAGAGTGTCTACAGAGAAGAGAAGAAGAGGAGGCAGCTGAATTGGGGTTAGGGTTTGATGAGGAAGAAGAGGAGAATTTGAGGGGTTTAGAGGAAGAGGGAGAGGGCATGATGAAAAGGAGTCGGTGCATGTTAAAGAGAAATGAGAAAAGAGGGAAGGGGTTTTTTCTTTACTGGCACTGCTTCTATATGTTTGCCTCTTTTTTTTACCTTTTTTTTTTTTTTTTCAAGTTTTCCTCTGGTAGAGCGGTGGTGGACTGGTAAATGAAGGCGCCGGCCGAGGATAACGCGTGGCCGGTGAGAGTGGGGGTAGAGGAGCGGAGGTTTTTCTTCAGAAAGGCAATTCTTGAACATACGAGATTTTATATAAATTTTCCTATAATTTTACATTACAAATTTATATAAATTTCATCTAAATAAATATTTTTTAAAAAACATAAATATTTATTTTATTAGAATGAAAGCTTTTCCTTATATATATATAATGGCTTCCACACCCAAATTGAGTTGTATTTCCTATGACATCTATACTATTATTTTTATAAAATTAATTAAATTTTTATAAATTTAGTAGCTCAATATATTAGTAGAAAAGTTATATGACCGTATTAGAGTTACTCCAACTGTTTTATGTGGCCATAGAAAAAAGTTATATAATTTCCTAAAAGAAATAGAAGTCGTCTCATTTTTTTTAATGTGCCGAGCAGAGAAATATTCCTTTCTACAGGAAATGACAATTTCTTATATGATTAAATAAATTAAATAAATTTTTTTAAATCTATATTTTTCTTCAAGAAACAAAACTCCAGACTGATACAAACTACAAATATTTATAAGGAAATTAACTATTTTGTTTTTGTATTTTATCTCTTATAATGGTTTTAGCCTTTCTGTTTTGAAATTGAACTGTTTAGTAACTAAAATTTAACTTCATTAAAATTAAAAGTTTCTCCATTTAAAAATAATTTTCCATTAAAGAAAATATGAGACAAAGATATATATATATATATATGTCTTTCCTTCTTCCCCTTTCTCTCACACTCTCCCTCTCATTCCCTCTTCTCCTTTCTCTTTCCCTCTTACAATTCTTAACACGGCACACTTTTACAAAAACCAGAAAAACAGCCCACCAAACCAAGACAAACAACCCAAAAGAGCACCGGCATGCCATATTCAGTAACAGGTTCAGTACCTTGGAAACATAACGTGACAGGATAGCTAGAAGAACTCACGATCAGGGAAAAGTAATGGGGCTACAAGGGTCCATACATACAGTGCAGCAGTGACCCATTCAGTGCATATCCGAACCCAAACTGATGTCCAGCCCACGTCTATCAGGTCAGAGCTTTCGGATGAGTTGGTCCACCCCGAAAGAAGCATGGCTGAGTACATGCTGGCCAACGCAAATATCAAGTGGAAGAACGTATAGGAGTAACTAACAGGCTGCCCTTCTCTTTCCTCCTTTTCTTTTCCTTCTTCCAACTCTTCTTCTAGAAGAGGTTTCTTTGCACCTACATCACAAGCATTTGAAACATTTAGCATGTCAAACTTGATGTTCTGAATTTAGAGACCAATACTAGCTTTGCAGATTCAGGAACACATCCTATCAACTTCATCAGAGAAATACTACATTTGAAGACATCTTTGGAGCTGTTAAAAGAGAACAAAAGCTTACTGCTTCTTTAACAGATCAAACTTTTAACTTTTGAAGCGACTGAAAACCAAAAAGCAGCTCTCCTTTCTGCGACTAATTAATTTGCAGCAAGCATATGTTGTGCAAGATTACTCATATACCACTGGTATATGCAGGTAGGTAATCCACAGGGCAAGAAATGGGAGCTGCTAAAATCTGTCTAGTTTAGCATTTTCAAGCATCCTTCCACGCGCCAGTTCAGAGATGTAAAAACATAAATGTAACAACAGCAACATCAACAATGGATGTAGATATAGTAATTCTTCACTATATTCAAGGGTCATGTTTTGGAAAATTGAGTAAAAGAGCCTGTGTATCAAAGACCATTAAACCATACTGTCACCTGTTTCATTTGTTAGATAACATAAAGAAAGAATTTCATAGTCAGCAGATATAAATAATGGTGAAAACTGATAAGCTGCCTAGTTGTTTGGGCGAGAACTAGGTCAGTTTTCCAATTAATAATGGTCAAAAGAGAACACTTCTTTTTGGTTCATCCTGCCCTCCTAGAACTTTTAATTAATTAATTTATTATTATTATTATTATTATTATTATTATTATTATTATTTGCAGTTATGAAGATTGCCTCACAACTTTGGTGAGGATGGTGTTCAGATTTCCAATTAATAATGGTCAAAACGGGAACACTTCTTTTTTGGTTCATTCTGCCCTCCTAGACCCTTTATTTTCTTTTTTTTTTTTTCAATTACGAAGATCACCTGATGATTTAGGAGAAGATGGTGGCGATAGAAATGTTGTTGAAGACCCAGCACGAACAGCAGAGTATAGGACTGAGAGAACTGTTGTAAGCATCCCAAGCACAAGTGTGCTTGTGGAGACTGCTTTCGTTTTGTTGTGGAGACCATTGCAAACATAGTCACGTGGTTCACTGGAGAGACCCGTGTAGCAAACATAAGCACAATACACTGAAATCACTGAAGCAGGCAGGAGGCTTCCATTAACCTATTCGAAGTTCAGGTTCACAATCACAGGATAAGTGATGAAACTGTTACTCAATAAATGTAAATAATAATAAAAAGAAATACTTCATAAAATAATGTAAATCAGATGGTTACATTCACAAGATCACACAATTACTGTACATGCTATGCTCACAAACTCGCTACTGTAAGTAAATGATATGCTTTATGAGACATTAATGAATAGAAGACCACAATCTTATCCTTACCGTGGGATGCAACGCTATTATTGCGAAAGCAAATGCAAGGATCATGGTCATGACAATGAAGAAGACGTTCAGGCCACAGTCATGGCCTGATGGGTTGAACCATATAAACAAAATGCCAGAAAATGTGAATGCTGCAAGGTAGCATGCAACTGATACAACAAGTAAAGCAATATACCTAAAATCAAGCAATTCAAATGTCAGAAATCAAACGGTAGCAATAAAAGGAAAGTTTATGAGATATATGAACTTGAGCCAACCATTTTTGTTCATCTTTCTCAACCCATGCATCATTCCATGTGTGTGTAAAGTCCAGCAATATAATCACTTGAACCAACAAAAACAGCCCCGCCCCAAATTTCGATATAGTTCCTGCAAGTAATTTTTTGTTTGTACAGGTCAATTACGATATTAGGCATCAAACATCAGGATAAAAAAGTACAAGTTATTACAATATTGGTTTCTTAAATGGCAACATCATAGGCCAAGAGAAGTATCATGATTATCATAGAAGGAAAGGTAAGTAAAAGAGTAAAAGCTTGTCTAGTTTCCTATGCAATGCTCATTTCCTTGCTCTCGTGCAAATGTAATTGAATATAACCTGTCAAATTGTCTAGTTTCATAAGCAACGCTTATTTCCTTGCTCGCGTGCAAATGTAATTGAATATAACCTGAGAAAGATCCAATAGGACCTGCAAAGTGGTTGATGGGATGTTCCTAATGATAGTTGCAGAGACCAAAAAGATTAGTTCTTCATCAGTGGAACAATTCTTTTCCCAGCATTTAAAAGAAAGAAAAGTAAAAAGTAAAAAAAAAAATACCAATGAAAGTAAGTCATAAAGATTCTTGTTCAACTTTAGTATTCTGTAGCCATTTCCTTCAACTCATTCAGTTTTTTAATAAAAATTGGTTAAAAGCAGCCCAAAATCAATCAGTATCCTTATTTAAGTGTAAAGCCACATCAGTCCAAGGATGACAGATTCCTGTGCTAGGCCTAGTTAAGCAACCAGATATAATTGCCAATGAAAGTAAGCCATTTACAAAAAATTCTTGCGGCTTTAGTATCCTGGAGTCATTTACTGCAACTAATTCAGATTTTTAATAAAAATTGGCCAAAATCAGCCTAAAAACAAACAGTATCCTTACTTAAGTATACAGTTATGTCACTTCAAGGATCATAGAATCCTGTACTAGACCCGGTTAAGCAAGTAGATATGATGTTTGCTGTAAATAAATATTCCAGGAAGCTTAACTAACCATAGATCGAGATAATGACATTCGGCATGAAAAACATGAGGACAACCAGCAGAAGCCACATCGCCATCTTTGCAATCCATCCACCATGGTGCCATGAGTCACGTCTATCACTTTGATCTTTAACACCAATCATTAATAGAGCAAATATTGTGAAAAATAAGAAATTCCCCAAGCTCACACGAAGTACTGCCTGTATTTGATACCATTCCTTTGATTGAGCATCAGAAGACGTTATCCCTGCAAACATATATGACATTAGATTCTTATAACTGAACAAGTTTCATTTCACTAATTCAACACTCAGAAAATATTTGATGAATTATAAGCTGATCGATGTTCTGAAACTACAAATCAATTAAATAGCTATTTTAACAATGTCAAAATGAAAAAACCTACGGATAGAAATATTCTCAGTTACTTAGGCTTTTAACCAAATTGTTGCAAAATAATCCAGCAATTAAAATTGCTAAACTTGTTGAATACTAATAAACATTTTTGAGTTACAATCAAACTTCAGCCAGAATCAAATTTGAAGCGCATGATAACACACTTTAGGCAGCTAGTACCATAAAGATTCAAGGAAAACCAAAGAAGCCAACAGCCCAAGTGAATAAAAATGGACGGGAAAAACAATACAATGTGAAACCTTTTACTAATTAAAGCAAAAAATAAAATAAAAAACGTCTTGAATGTAACCCAATCAGCAACCCACCTTAATAAGCTTAAACGAACAAACCCAATGCATCTTCAACAAGTTCGAACAATCAAAATTGTCAGAAATTTGTTGCACCAGCATGTAATACTCATCATACCCAAATATAAATTTTCTTCTAACGAAATTACCAAAATCCACAAACAATCAGGGCTAAGAGAATCAAATTGACGTAGGGAAAGAGAAATTAACAATAGAAAATAAAAATGAAAATGAAGAATGGGACTCACAAGGGAGTTTCTCCAAGAGCGGAGCACCAACTTCTCTGAGAATCCAGGAGACGATCAGAGAGAGACCAAAGAGACCACAGTAAGCGAGTCGTGCGGATTTCTTGGATACACCGGAGGCCACTGATGTGCAGAGGCCACAGGTCATAGTTGCACAGCATGAGGCGAAGCAGCCAAGGCACGGCATCACTTCTTCAAAGTGCGAACCTCCCTTTACCCAATGGAAGATCCTAGTAGCTAAGACCGGTGGCCGAGGAAATGTTCTTCTGCTGCGTTACTAATTCGAAAACTTCGTGTTTTGGGATTTGGTAAATATTTTTCAATTTGACCCCTAGACAATTTGATTTTAGATTTCCTTCCCCGAGTAAGTCCCTTTTTTTTGTCTGATCCCCCGAGTAACTTGTAATTGCAAATTTGCAATGAGCATCCGGCCCAGTTGATGTGTTACTCTTATTGCGACTTGTAAGCCCAGTTGGTGTGCTATAAAAGTCTCAAAATTTTTTAAAAATAAATAATAAATTAAGATTAAATTTTTATACTTTTTAAATTAATAGAATCAATGGATTTATTGTTATTTGGTTAAAAATAAAAGAAAAATCTTGCATGCACCGCCTGTACAAGATTTGTACACTAAACTAATAAAAAATTAAAATTTCATATTAATATATTAAAAAATTTCTGAAAAATAAAAATATAATAAATGCACAGCTACATAACACAAAGATCCTGCAAGACAAGGATAATAGCTGTGTGGAAGTCAACTGGTATAGTTTAATCTGTTTGTTTTTTCACTAGTGAAAATGCTTCTTTCATTATCTACTTCTATATATGGGCACCAAGATTCTTGCTTGCACTATGATCTAGCTGGCTACCAAAATCAGTTGCTAGGTTTAATAATGCTAAAGATGAGTCTGTACTGCTGAGCTAAAGTTTAGTGATTGTGATGTATATACACAAGTAATGATTATGGTAATATAGATAAGTATGTGTATGAGTTATTTCCATGATGTTGCTTAAAGGGAATGTTGTGATTATGGTGTTTCAGTTAGTCACATTCTGAAAACTGAATACAGATGAAAGAAAAAAAAAATCCATAATTATTGTACTTTCCAAGCCCTGAAAAACCAGCTGTTGCAAGTGATCAAACACTTCCCCACCTGCTTGGAATTTTCCTCTTCTACTTTTTCTGAGCTCAATAAAGCATAACATTCACAAACTTTTTTAGAAGTTTATCAACTTTGCATGTAAATTGGGGTCAGTAAAATGACATGATATCCATATGTTTGATCTCCATATGACTAGTTTCAACTTTGTCTCTCATTTGGGACCAAAACACTTCCCTTCCATCAGATTAGCCATGTCATTTTATCTGGAAAATGAGATGTAAAAAGAAATTGCAACACAAATCAATCAATCCTTACAGGTCCATCTTTTGGATTTATATGCCTATAATTAAAAGATCTTATCTTTGATACTCCTTGCTTAAAGATAAGGGTTAGGACCTTTCATTGCAATGCTTTAGTATGGCATTAGGACATGATTAGACACATGGATTATGACCCTAGATTAATATCTTCCTGTGAAAGCCCATTAATGGCAAATGAACAATCTCTCCATTACAAGATGTGTTAGTCATTGTTATTCTTAATGTATTGGGGAGATATATATGAATCCTTTCTTACAGGATCACCACAATTACTTGCTCTTGATCTCAGCTAAAAGAGTTTATATTTAGACATCACATATAACAAACTGAGGGTGAAAAGAATCAAAATTGAAGTAGAATAAGAAAGTGAACGAATAAATTACTATGGATATGCATGGGTATTAAATAGGTATTCACCGCAAGTGGTGAGATGGAATATTACGGTTCACTTTTCTTTTAATTAACAATTTCGAGTTTGAATTTGAATATGAAAATAATCCACTTTACTTTTTTATAAGTCTATTTGACGTGAATCTGAATTAGTCTGATGGGATATATATATATATATATATATATATATATATATATATATATATATATATATATGTGCAAGATAAGGAAAGTTGATGTTTGATAGTACCAACTGCTTAAGGAAGGAAGCAAGGAGCGGTGGCTGGCAAGTTTGAATAAAAGTAGGGAAATGTTTTGAGTTGAAATTTGGATAGGGAAAGTGCACGTGACAACTAGGTGGCTTTGAGGTACAAGTGGACCTCTTGACAAGACCTTCTTAATTAATCTGATCAAGTTTTCCAATGTGGCTATAATTAAAGTGAGGACACATTAAAGATAGGATAAGAGATTGTCATGTCAATAAATAAGGGTATAGTCCAACTAAGATTCGGTGCAATGTCAATAGCTTCTGGCTAATGAGAAAAATGGGTAGCAGGAGATTTGGCAAGTTGAAGAGAATGGTAAGGCAACAGAGAGGCAAGCTCTATGTTATGAGGGTTTGCATTACTATGCTTCTTTGTTGGCACAAGTACTCCTAGAATACTTGCTTGTATTCTCTCTTTTTTTTTTCTCAGCTTGTACTTGATTATTTTTAGTATATATATGTCATGAAGTAAGAATTATTGGTCCAAAGAAATCAGCCCTCTGATCCTCTAGATGTGTCCAATCTGCAGATGCTTGCAATCTTGTTCCCTTAGCTTCTTCTGAATTAATAAATTAGATTTCTTCACAGGATTCAACAGTCACACACTGTGACTGACATCTTTAGTTTTTTAATATCTTCTAATGTAATAATTAATATATATTAAGAAGGAATAATTCCAGGAAATCCGGAAGAAGTGGGTGTGAATTAAGGGGTAAAGTACACAAAGAGAGACAAATTGCAGCCCAAAACCTGTACCCTACAAAGTTTAGGATAAGCTACAAATTAGTTTAATTAAACCAGCAGTCCTTTGTTGGTGATTTGGCAAGGGAGACAAGCCGAAGCGTCTGCTTTGTCATCTTTGATTAAATGGGACCTTCCCTGCCATGTCCATCCATTCAGTGACCAACACTTGTCACACTAGGCCACCAAATTACTGTCTCCCCACACATTTCTTAGCATAAGCTTCATTCTATATAAGGCCATGAAAAGAAATGGCTTCCTCAGTTCCCTGAAACATAATTAACTACCTTGACAATTACTCAGAATACAAATATCAGCGTCTTCTCTCTGCTTGAAAACCAACATGGCCAGACAATCTCCATCGCAGCGATTCCCAAAACTCCGATCATGGCGAAGGTGTTCAAGGCTTGTTAAGGAGCAAAGAACGCGTCTCTACATCATATGGAGGTGCACGGTGATTCTTCTGAGCTGGGATGATAAGTGCTAGCTTATGATTATGAAAGTGTATCGATGCGCAGTTATTCAATCTTGAGTCATGAGGGATTTTGCGTCGTAGTTTCAGGTCCAATGTTCAATGGTGAGGTGAGGTTGATAGGCAACAGATCATATGTAAAGATGACCGAGGCTGGCACAGCCAAGAAGTATACAGAACAGAGAAAATTAAAATATTTGTAAGAGAGAGTAATATAAAGAAGTTTCGGTATCTTTTATTGTTTGTTACATACAGGCACATCCTAGCCAGTAGCCATTGTATCTCATAATTTTAGGCTTATGATCAACAAATACAGAATGGAATTCTGTTGTGTTAATGAAGCGTTCCAAAGGCAAGCTGTTAGAGAGAGATTGATCTCTCATCCATAAGGGTGATGCACCCAGAAGAACCACAGGTGCAGCAACTCGGCTGAGTACAGAGTAGTAGGGCCACTGCAGTTCAACGTAGCAGCCTGGCAGGGGACGGTTCAGTGCCCAGTAAAGAGGCCAAGGAGAGCCAGAATAGTTGCATGTGGTATGCCACAAGAAATTTGTAGGTAGAGTTAATACATCACGTGATTGGTTTTGTTGTGAATTAAATCAATAGAAATATTTGATATCCTTCAAAAATAATTTAAAACTAAGACATATATATGTATGATGATATTAATGTAAAAAATAATTACAAACCATTTAAAAAATGATTATGCATTATCCTTATAGACTTGCATTGTATCGCATTTTATAATTTCTTTTTTTTTTCCTAGTGATTTAAGTTTCGCAGTAAACCCTACACCACTAGAGTTGGACATGCTCTGTATTCCTTGTTAATATAGGTGTATTGGCAGAATGTATAATTTAGCGTTTGACCTTTTTTTACAAAAAGTTATTTTACTCTACCAATTTTATAATCATATTATTTACTCCCTAAACTTGTAAACTATGGAATGGTTTAACCCCTTAAATCAAATTTAACTGCACAGTTTGTTCTCAAGAAACATTACACGTCAAAAACAACCGCAACAGAAGAGTATGTAGCTGAAAGGAGTAGATAGTCTACTCAGTACACTCAATTTCCATATGTTACAAGCATTTATTCCATATTTATTGTAGTATGGACAAAAACTACCTCTCTTCTCAAAACTGTTGCAATAAGCACACAAATGTATATCCTTTCTTATCTCTTGTTTACAGGAAAAGGCTCACCAGCAGTCCCCAGCAACCTTGGGGTACTTACATCATTGTCAGATTTCCTGGGGGTTTGCCCTAGCTTGCTTTGACCTCCCTGCAAATTTCAACAATAGAGTGCGGATTTAAAGCTTCAGTCATCAAAATGACTATATCTCCAGATAGACATACGAGTGGCTAGCTTTCTTGCAACTAGAATTTGATATCTGGGAATGGTTTTCTAAAGAACCAAAGCCAACTGGATGCATTCGTTTGATACAGTGAAATTTCTCAATGGTAGCCAGAAATGAGTACAAAAATTTCCATTTTATGACTTCAATCTACAAAAATATGTGCCAGTACTCTATTCTATTTTTTTTAACCCTTTAAGCATTTGAATCTAAATGGAGATTCAGTTACATTTTAGAGATGCATGAACAAATGCAGGCCCTGACCAATGACCATACAGCATCCTATCCAAAGAGAGGTGACAAGGTCGTGTGTTATCTTTTTCCACTCGCACACTACGGATAATATGGATGAAGAAAATATACAAGCCTTCATAAATAATTTCCACTTACAGCTCCTTTGGTAACTGTCAGCCTCCGAGATGATGGAAGCCGCGCCACTGATGAAGCAGCTGCAGCTGCAGCAACACGGATTCTACAAAATTTCAAGGGAAACAAAATCATTTTCCATGTTTGTCCATCGCATTTTGTTCACAACTATCTATCTTAATGTTCCAGCTTCATGATACCTCTTATGTACATCTACATATTCATCTGTTTCGTCCACAATTTCCTCCTGAATTGTTGGGAGTATCATTAGCATATGCGTTTATGGCAACTAAAATGCATGGATCAAAAAAAAGCATGACATAAAATTCCTAAAATTTACCTGCAGAAGTTCTTCAAATACATCTTCCAGTGTGATGATACCAATAACTTCACCATCTTCAGTCTCCTCTGATGGTTGGGGCAAACCATTGGTTGCTGCATCATTACTCTGTGAAGTGATTTGCTTATTTACATTGGATGGCCTTGAAAAGTTATTGATATCAACGACAACACTATCTGATTGTTTATCTAGCAAAGGAGTTGTCAACTTGGAATCCCCACAAGTTGCTCTGTTTTCTTCAAGTTTGTCTCCTGCTGCTAAAGGAACCTTGGCTTTTGTTTTATTCACAACGGCTGCCATATGACTGCTGCCCTTTTGAAACTCATTCAGTATATCATACAGAGGCATATCAGATGGAACCCTGGATAAATGTCCCACCCATGAACAGTTATCCTATACTTTGTTATGGGAAAAAGTTATGAACAGATAAAAGAAATAATGGAAAATGTAAATGAACATACCGTGGAATTCTTCGAATTGAAACAGCACTGACTAGGGTCTCTGTCTCAGGTCGTACAGTGAGAAGGCTTTTCACCTAATTCCAATTGGAGTTGAGGAAGGAAGAAAAAAGAAACGTGAAAACTGCTGATAAAATCAGCTGATATTAATAAGGATTCTGTTTACAGCACTGAAATTTGTAAATTGATATTAGCTCTGAACCCACCAGAAGAAGTCCTATAATATTTTTTGGATTCCCGGAATACACAGGAACTCGGCTGTGCCCTCGAGCAAGAACTTTTCCCATTGCCTCCCTAAGTTAACAGTATTTTTAAAGGAACAAATAAATTGGAGCAATGTTATGCTCAGTTGACACAAGGCAGTAAAAAGAAAAACAGCAAGGGGAAACAAGAGATGTCAGCAATAATTTAGAGCATGTTTGGATTGAGGTTTGCTCCTTTGGAAGAACACCCTTTTAGGTGTTGTCAAGTAAAGCAATTAAGAATTGCTATTTTGAAGTCCTGCTGACTAAAATGTGTCAAAATTTTGAATTAAAATTAAAATATAATGGTCTCTAGTAAAGATTTTCAATATAGCTTTTTCTTAACAAAAGTACCAACAAACCAATCGGAAGAAAGACTAACCAATCCAGTTTGGAGTTGACATCTAATGAGAAAGTTGATTCAATAGGTGTCATAGCCTCTTCAGCAGTCTGTAAAATTTAAAAATGGAACAGAAAGCATTAGCTGGAGAAATATGCTGCATATATCAAAGACATCACAGTTTTGATTTAGAGACATGATAATAAAAATAAAGAAGCAAGCAACACACATACAGACATGATAATACATATTATTGGCAAAGCAGTCTTCAAATCACAAAATCTAGCATAGAAATACATATAAAATCAGAGTTAATAGCAAAAAAATTCTATAATTTTAATTTTATTGCAATTACAGCCAATACATTTTTTAGCAATTAAACCATAATCTTTTAAAATTACTCTAACTATACCCTGCCAATTAGATCCTGCCATTACTTGTATCGTTAAAAATTAATGGAATTGTCATATCACTCGTCACGTCATTATGCCATGTCAGCGAATTTTAAAGTAAATTAATAATAGAATTGCAACAAAACTAGAAGTAAAGGATTTTTTGACAAATATCTATTCTATTAATATTTTTTTCTTTTAGTAGAAGAAGGAATGGGGACTCAAATCTATAACTTCAGTTACATATTCTTTTAACCACTTAACTAAGTCACATTAGACAATCAAATATTTAATTTATATATTATTAATTTTTTTAAATTCACTTTAAATATTAGTATAATTTTAAAAAAATGGCGAATTAGTATTATATTTAAGAGTTAAAAGAATAATTTTTAAAAAAAGCATTCTAAAAAAATTATTTTATTATTTTTAATTTTTTAAATTGAATCACGTTAAATATTATTTTAAATTATTTTTTAATATTTTATAATTAATATATTTAATAAGGTTATTTTCTTAACCAAAGCGTATTAAATAGATTAAAAAAATCAGTCAATAATGATTTTTATCAAGACAAATTGTTATTATAAAATTATTAATAAAAATAAAACAATAATAATAATATAAATAATAATGTTTAAATACACTTAATATTGAAAAAGAATAATTTGATAATTTTGTAAGTCTCCAACTATACCGGTAACGGTAGGGTAGATGCATTTATCAAGAATTAAAAGAATAGATTTTAATTAAAATATAAGGTGAAATTCCAAAAAGTAAAGTAGAAGGTTTTTTTGGCGATTAATTCTAAATTTTGCTGATATGACGTGGTAACATGGCATTGATGTAGTGAGTAACGTGGCAATTCCATTAGTATCTAATGGCACAAATAATGGTTGAGTACATTTAAAACAACTTTAAAAAGTCAGAGTTTAATTAATAAAAAATATATATATATATAAAATATAATTATAACAAAATAAAAAATATAAAATTTTTTTAGCGATTAACTCATAAAATAAAGTTATAACAGAAATATTAGGATGCTTTTTAAAATGCGCAAACAACATGGATGATTGAAAAAAATCATCCGCTAACCTATTTTAATTGTTGCAAAATAAGATGGCTGCATTTTTTTTCCTTGGGGGGGGGGGGGTGTGGGGTGTTAAGATAACAAACTAAGGTACAATATGTGCTATTTCAAACATGTCATTTTCATACCTTTTCAGTTAAATCTAGTGCTCCACTAATAATTGTTGTCTCATCATGCGTGAGTTCACCTCCCTTGCCAGCCTAAAATATGAAGAAAATCACACCATATTATAAGAAGCACGGTAAATTACTAGAATATTTTAACAGGTTATACTTTTATGTGGTTCGGTAACTTTCAGATTGTATGTATAACTTCTGCAACTTTCTAATTTACCTCCTGGCTATGGATGGAAACAAGAGCTTTTAACTGAGCTCGCCTAAATAATGCTTCATTATGTCCCAGAACCCAGTCCAGAATCTGTAACAAAACATTTCATAGAGTTAAATGGAAAAGATTTATGCAAATGGAAACACATGAAATCACCGATTCATCATTTAGAAATGGGGAGCAGAATGAATGACATCGTATTTTTATTTTATTGTTTTTAGCCAATGGAAGCTAAAATTAAAAACAAATCTTCATTTCCAACAACTCATTTTGAAATGGCGATAACGATAGTGAAAAGAAAAAAAAAACACTTTCAAAATCAACCAAACAATGAGGCAAAAGAAAGTCTGAATACAAGAAGGGTTATATATACCTCATGGACATCATCCATGAAATAATGCCAACCTCTATAGATCAGAGAAGGAAGAAGCTCAAGGAAATCAAAAGGAAAATAGATGCTAAATTAGAAGTTTTAACCACTTTTAGCCACACATAGTCAAGTTAGCAATAAAAGAATGTAAGCATGTAAGAATACGACAGTTGTTGGGCATATCATTGACCAAAAGATAGTGACTGAAACAAAACTAGGAGCTAGCAGAGCTCAGTTCAAGCAAAAGGCATATTTACTATGCTACACACGTCACTTTTGGATAGGACCAGCATTTTGATTCACATTCAGCCTGACTTAGCTACCAAGTACATTAAATATCACACATAATGTAATGTTATAAAAGTAAGCATCTCAATAAGTTAAATTTCCTCAAGTAAATAACCAAATTTTAATTTAACGAAATCATATGAACTAGTAAATAATCCAATATATACATATATACATGCATGTATGCATACACAAATGTACGGGTCTTAGGCCTGATTTTCTGTAATTTCATATATAATTAACTAAAATTTTATCAAACAATTGGAGATATCACTTGCTGTAACTGTGTTTAAGTTTAATCTTTGTTTGTATTTACCTTCCCGATTGGGTACGCTATTGGATAGCAAATTATCATCAAAATTCGCACAAGCCAGACAAGGTTAGCACCTACTGCTAGTCCATATCTGGAGCATATTGCTTGTGGAATAACCTGAGATACAAGGAATGTCAACTTTCAATCACGGTCTCCTTCCTCTACCCCTCAAACAGTTTAAGCTTGGAAATTTGTAGCATACATACCTCCCCAAAGAACAGAACAAACGTCACCGAAAGTATTATAGCAACATACTGATTGAAAAGTTTATCCAGGTATAAGGGAAGTGCCTGTAAATTGAAATAACAAAGTCAACAAATGTGATTAAAAGTTAAGTAAATTGTGTGCAATCTTGTAACAGAATGTAGAAACACTCATATTTGTAGTATAATTTTCTTACTAATATTTATGCGCCACAGTTCCATAAATATGTTTTTAGTAAATTCTTGCTTAAATAATTGGATAATCTTAATTTCAGATTTCATCTTTTCTTTTCTTTTCACTGCACTCAGGCTATATTCCTTCACTTAGTCCATTGTTGAAGCTATAAGCACAAGGTTTTGGGTTGGACACTCAAACTTAGTACTAAAGCTATTTCTTCAACCCATCTGCATATTTAAGTAAACAAATAACAAATTATGAATAATAGTACTTGAAATGCTTACTCATCCAACCTTGTAGATAAACTTCTTGGAGGAGAAAGCTACCACCAAATAAGTTCATATGAAATTTCACCAAATTTCTGCTTCTTGACACCCCAATTTGTGGGCTAACATAACCACATCAACAGAAATTACATTACTGAGCAGGAGAGACAAACAGCCCTAGCGTATATGGCAATACTAGTGGTGACAATGAATGAAACACGACAATGGCAGGTTGTTGTGGAGTTTTCCATTATCATTAAGCTCATTAGTTTTACGCTTTCTGGTTTGAATGCCAAACACCATAACCTCTCACTCGCGTTGCATTTCTTCAATCTTTTGCTTCACGCATCAATTGTTAGCCATTCACATTTCAAACTCACAATTCCTTTTTTCTTTCAAAAGAAAAATTATTGAATTCATTATAATACTGAAAAATGTTCAAAATTGCCATTTACATGACTATAATAACCACACAATCAAAGGAAGTTCAAGAAATTACCTCCATGGCAGCAGCATTACATAGAAGCAAAGTCACTAGAAGTTGGTGCTGCTTTTGAACCACGGGAAGAATAGTAGCTGAATATTAATAAGATTCAAACAATAACGTTTAAAATTCAACGCCGCGAAGCGAAATCCAATTAGCAAATAAAAGGGGAAGATCAGGCTGAAAAGAAGTGAAATGGGGGACCTGCTTGTTTCTTCTCGGAGGAGGTGCCACTGCGTTGGAGAATTTCAAGCTCGACGAGGCCGAGAGACATGAGACCAAGAGTAAGACCGGACATGATACCGGCGAAGAGGACGAGTATGCAGGAGATGCCAGCGTAAATGAACCACCAAATGGATCCAAAATGAATCCCTTCTCCGACTCCGTTGGAGTGGCCAAGCATCGTCACCATCCTGGTGGCCATCACCGCATTAATCAGATGCATCTTATAGTTGTAGAAGCTAGATGATGATGGAAATTGAAAGTTTTGGATCTCAGGGTTTCAGTTTTATCATTCCCAGAGAGAGACGCAGCAGAATATGCATATGAGATACGAAAGCAATTTTGCCTATGAAAAATACTAATAATAATTTTGACTTCCTTTTTCAAAAAAAAAATAAATAATAATTTTGACTTCAAACCATGTGTGAATCACGTGGCGGCCTCTGGATGGTTTCAGTGGGGCCGTTGTAATGTGTGACGCAGATGATTCGGCCTTTCTAATGGTGAGGTGGATAACTGATAGGGAATGAGCAGATACATGTAATGCAACTTTAACGTCAACGCGGGATAATGATATTAATAGCCATTCCATGGAGGATGGCGGGGTAGAATACCGTCAAAATTATCTTATTTGAAACAGTTTTATATATTCATATTCGAATTTATTTTAAATCTACTTAAAATTTAGTTTAATTATTTAAATTATTTTCAAACTTAATGATTATTATTATTATTTAAAAACTATATTTCTATGGAAAATTTTAAAAAGTAATTATTACCTCCGATTGTTCTGTCGTTCTATCGGTTCCACAGCATAATTTATCCAATTTCAGTTCCACAGAATTGTTTGATTATCATTGTTAATCTACGTCTATTCGTGGGTTTAGAAATTTTCCAATAGGGCATGGATTGGACACAAATCTGGTCATTCAGTGAACCCGGTTCAATTGCAAATTCTGGGCTTTTCATCGGACCCAGTGTAGCCCTGAAAAATGCACAAATATATATGTACCAAAGTTGTAAGAACGTTTTCACTTTTCATTGCAAATTATAAATTTGCTCCATTTGAACTGGTATCTGACAGCATAGTCCATTAAGAGGTACAGATTTCTCTTTTCTAAAGACGTGTTTGGTTTAATTCTTAAATAAAACTGATAACTGATAATCGTTAATTGTATGTGATATATACTCTAGCTGTTGTTGATTTATAAAATTGTAATTAAATATATCTATCAATTTATTTATTTATTTATTATTGAAGTATATGTGCTATTAATAATTTATAATATGCCATATACGCAATTTAAAATATTTTTTTGATAAAATACAATTTATTTTTTATGTATATACATATATTTTATCATATAAAAATAAACACTATGACTAATTTAATTATTTTATATTTATTTATTTTTATAAGTATAAATAATTTATTGACATATAAAACTAAAGTGAAGGTAAAATTTTTATAATTAATGAATGTTAAAACAACAATATTATCTAAATAGAAAACTAAGCCCCTCATGAAGACATCAATTATCAAGTATATTAACAGATGAGAAAAAGTTTTAAAGTTAAAGTTGATTGACAACTTAATCTGATAGTAAGTGCATTTGAATAAATATGAAAGATTTCAAGTTCTATTTCTCTAATTTTTATTTTTTAATTCAAAAAAAAAATTTAAATATCGGTAGAAAATCAAACGGTTAATTTATTTATTTATCAACTATCACTTAAATGAAAAATAAATAAATAAATTAAACGTCTTCTAAATTATCTCTTGCAGCATTCAAATAAAGATTATGTTGAGTATTCATACTTAACATGGATGTTGCTGTAATGGCTGAAGGACGGGTTGGTTTAGATTTAATTTTGTAAATTTTGAAGGGAAGAATGTTATTATATTTCCACGAATGGTGAGATTTATAATTATTTTTTTATTTTATGGTTTGAATTTAGAGTTAATAGTTAAAAAAATTATTGACTTTTAATTTTATTATAATCATATTATATTATTTTTTTATCAATTAAAATTTAACTTTTTAAAATTATTTTAATTGTAGTTTACAGTAACTTATATTATTAAAAATTAACAAAATAACAAGTACAATACGTAAATAAATTTTAAAATAAAATTAATAATAATTTAAAAGTTGAGTGTAAAATTATAAAAAACCTAAAAGTATATAATTTTTTTAATAATTATTTATATTATTAATAATTTTTTTAAGAGACAGAAAAATAGAGACTAAATTTATAATTTTAAATAAATTACATATTCTTTTAACCATTTAACTAAGTCATGCTAAATAATTAAATACTTAATTCATATATTATTATTTTTTTAAATTTATTTTAAATACTAATATAATTTTAAAAAAATATAGTGAATCAACATTATATTTGAGAGTTAAAAGAATAATTTAAAAAATTTTAAAAAATTATTTTATTATTTTTAATATTTTTAAATTAGATTATATTGAATATTATTTTAAATTATTTTTAATACTTCATAATTATTGTATTTAACAAGGTTAATTTCTTAATGATAATTTTAAAAATAATTTTAAATAATAAGCATATTAAACAGATTAAAAAAACTGTTGATAATAATTTTAATTAAAATAAAATTAAGATAAATTATTATTATAAAAATATTAATAAAAATTAAAAAAAATTGAATAATAATATAAATGGTAAATTTTAAATATATTTAATAATGAAAAAGACTAATTTTGAGTTTTTAGCTACAAATAACGGTAAAATGTATTTGGTTAGGCATAAAGTTTAATTGATAAAAAATAAAAATATATGATGAAATTATAATAAAAATAAAGTATAAAATGTTTTTAATGATAAATTCTAAATTTTGCTGACCTGTCATAGTTATATGACTTGTTAATTTTATTAATTTTTTAACGGTATATGTAATAATATAGTACCATTGGAGTAAATTTAAAATATTAAATTTAATTGAAAAAAATATATATTATAATTATAATAAAATTAAAAGTATAAAATTTATTTTGCATTAACTCTTTTGTTTACGACAATTAATTAGTATAAATTAAATGTGAAAAATTAAAATGGGAGAAAATGATATTTAATGAAAATGAAAAAATGAAAAATATGTAGTAAAAGTTAAAAGTGTGAGAAAAAAAGTAGAATAAAATAATATGTAAAAAAAGGAAATAATAAGAAATTATATAAAAGAAAATAATATAATATAAAATGGAGAAAAATAAAGAAAATAATAAATGAAAGAAAAATAGAGAGAATAGAAAAAAACTTAGAGAAAAATAAAATAAAATAAGTAAAAAGGTGAAAAATAAGAAGAAAAAAAATAGAATGATAGAAAAGAAGTTAAATAGAGAAAACTAAAAAAAAAAAGAAAAAAAAATAGATATTATTCTTAGAAAAATTGTGATGAAACTTTTACATTAATATATAGTTATAATACAATAACCATTGTATATACAATATTATATTGTAAAATTTCTCCTTATTGAGGCTCATATTAGTAAATTATTAGATAGGCTTGCTTTAAAGTTGAAATTAGACGTTTACAAGAATCCAATGGACTTTACAAAAAATGGAGAAAAAAAAAAAGACAAAAACATGTAGGATAAACTTGTTGATGGGGAAGAATCTTGACAAAAAGGAATTGCCAAAAAAATTAAATAAATAAAAACAAAGGGGATATTAGTCTGTGACAGTGAGATTCTCTGGAATGAGGTATAATGAAGAAGACATTTTTGGCAGCTCCTGTGTGCAAACATAATAGGATTCTTTTGTTTGTTTGTATGTATGTATAGCTAGCTCACTTGATTTTTTGGAAACGGAATGATCTAAAAGCTTACAGTGACTCCCATACCTGGGTTTGCAAGTTGCAACATACGCCCATATATTTTCATGCCCTATTAATATCTCAGCAATTGGAATGAGAATTTCTGAAGCATTACCCTGAATTGTTCCGTTTCAAAAAATATAAATTCTGCATTAACCTCCCTAAAAATGAATGTTGTGTCTATCACCAACTTGAAATATTTTAAGAAAAGAGACTTTGATACGATGGACGGTACATGAATTTTTATATCTAAGTTAAAAAGATTGGGTTATCGACGTGACTCAATTATCATCATATCACACTTCAAGTTCCTCATGGGTAAGGAAAAAGAGTAGATATACTTGGAAGGACATGTATATAGTACTGCTTGTGTTGGCAGCCGCAGGTTCTTTCATATCCATCCAGACATTTGATTTGATTTCAATGAAAGATAAGGATTTATATACATGTATATGCAATGATTGATCATTATATTGTCATCGCTATAATGGGCAATTGGATCAATTGTACTTATAGCTACCTAGGCATGCATATCTCTTCTGCCTTTAACATATTTTCTGTTTTTTTATGGTAATTAAGGAGGGTTAACAATCACTGATTAAAACCAGACGATCTGGGGGCATGCATATCTCCCTGAGAATAGTTCGTAGCACCTCAAAGAGAATGGCTTTGATTTCAACTCTTAGAACCATTGAGCTGCCATTTAAGTTTTAATTAAATTTAATTATTAATACGTTATTTTTTATTAATGGAGGGTGGGTGAATACATATGATTGCGTATAAAAATTGTTTTAGGATGGATAATACGTTAGCTAGGCAATTATAGTGGGAGTGCTGTGGTGATATCAGCCTAATGAAGCTTTTTTCTCGGATACCGATAATGTAGTTTTTGGATTGCAACTCATCCTATCTATAAACAGGTTGGTATTCTTAGTGTAATGGAGTAGGAGTGTAAGCTCCACACCCTACATTTATTATCCTTCATTTTCACACTACATGACCCACATGCTTCAAAGTCGTTAAAAAATATAATTAATCACTCATACAGATTGAGATTGTCCATTATTATTCTAAATAAATCAACCTACATCTCACATTAATTCATCCTTACTTAAACTTGTGAAGAGACCAACTTCTATACCTTTCTATTTATATTACCTTTACGCTAATACTTATCCTGAGTTCTAGTCCTACATATTCTTCACACCCTAGCCCTTCTGTTAATCACAATTCTTTTTTAATTCCAATTATTTATGTTTTTAATTATTAAGAAATTAATTTCATTAATCCTTATATTTTTATACGGGTAAAAAATTCTTCTACACCTCTAATTTCATATCATCTGATTATGTACTTTTATATGATATCGGAGTCTAATCTCTTTCTCTCGAGTTGTTTTTAGCAGACATATAAAAAAGTTCTATTTAAAATATTGCATGCTTATACTTTTATAAAAACATGTATATCAAATTATTTTCTGAGAATTTGATACTCATAATAAATTTATTTAAATCTATATGATTTTCTAATAATGGGATGTGTTGAATTAGATTTTCTAATTATAATTATATGAAATTAAAAAATTATGTGCATTAATTACTCACACCATGAAATTTGAAAGGTAAGAGATGCCCCCAAAGGATTTTCCTTTGTTGGCAAAAAGAAGAAGTAGAGGGAAAGAAAACAAAAGAGAGAAAAGAAGAAGAAAAAGAAGATGGATACCAACAAGCTTAATTAGAAATCAGGGTCTCCTTTTTTTGGACAGAAGGTGCAAAACCAAGTTTAAGCTTCTTCCTTTATCAAAAGTTGATTTAGACATCATTGCAATCAATTTTACTGAAATTGCCTATAAATTTTTAAACTGAGTTTTTTTAAAAAAAAATTTAAACATGAGATTGGGATATGAAAACTCTAAAGAGTAACACTTGATCAAATACTAGGCCATATTGTTTTTATAACAAATTTTTTCTGTGTCCGAAAATTGTCTTTTTTTTTTAAAAAAAATTTAGGTTTTTTTTAAAATTTATTTCTTTAGGGCTTCATGGGTCCACAATTCCGCATATACCTTTATATTATGGGGGTGGTGAGTGGGTATAAAGCCACCATTATTCTTCAGTTGGAAACATCAATTGTTGATTGAAAACGACAATTCCTCGATGGGTCACACCAAATTCAATTGTCGTTTTTTACTTTTTGTCCTTTTTCAAGATTCCCATTTTGCAATATGATACCTGACCTCGAGCAATCAGCTTGTTTATTATGTTCAATCACAACCGCTGATCTTTCAATCACACCACATTTTTATACATTCCCATCAAATCAAACCGTCCATAATCCCACAATTCATGTTTCAAGGGTTGTGATCAATCAAGTGGGGAAATGCATAACATATAAAAAATAATAATAAAAAAAAACAAATACACATTCAGATATTCCAATCTCCATCGTATATATACCATGTAGCTATCATGGTAAGAAAAAGAAAGAAATAAAAAAAATAAAAAAAAAACAAAAACACAGCTGCAAATCACAAACATGGGACCCAGAAAAAAAAAAAAGAAAAAAACTGCTGTATCATCATCGGTGCAGGTGCAGGTGCACGACACGTTAGTACGGACGGGTCAGCTCCGTTTTCCATATTGCTTTCTTCAGCTGTACGACCGCTTGTTTCTTTTCCACGGTAAAAGTTTTTGTGGAGCAAGTAAAACTGAAACGGTAACGGTCTCCCCAGCAGCAACAAACTTGAAGTTTTTTTTTTTTTTTAATAAATAACCATTTTATTTTAATTTTTATTCATCAGGATAACATTTTCAGGTCTATTGTATCATCCATGGAGGACTCATTTCTTCGGAATTAATGACTGTTCCTCTTCCTCCCAACAATATCTTCTCTAAGGATTTGACCCGATTTTATTTTATTTTATTATGATACATACTTACAGAAACCAAAATTGTCTCACCCAAGAAAGAGCAATGGAGGGAAGTTTATCGAGTAACTGCAGCGACCATGGCAGGAATAGGAATGGGGATCCCAGCAGAAGCCATTACAGTCACGGTCTCTGATGGTACAATGGTAGTCATATGATCTCCATCGTAAAGGAATTGCTCCACGATCCTGGAACTAGGCCCCGCCACAAGTTTCTCCCATGCTTCTTCAGCTTCTTCTCCGCTTTTTAGAAAAACTTCTGTAGCGTCGATGCGATGCATTTTCCAGCTCCATCGATTATAAAGTCGAAGGATTTTTCGCAATTGACGGCAAGCTAGAATGCAATTGTTCTCTTTAATTTTTGCAATAGCTCTGTCGAGGAGCTTTGCTCTATTTTTAGCATCGACAATGTGTTCATTGCGGAAATATTGATCCAATTCTGGCACTCCAATTGCTCGTCGAATTCCTTGTGAGTAGTTACTTTTGCTTGGATCAAACATGCTTCTCACTTCTTTCACCAATCCCGCTTTCACCATTCGATCGACTCGTTCAGATACAAAAGAATGCAGCACAGGCAACGATACATCCACCCAAAGAAAGCAACATTCGTACCTCAATCGAAAATCAGGATCATCATTCGCTAAAGCCTCGACGAAAGAGTTAGAACCACCAGCGATAATTGGCAGGCGATCACGAGCGACAACGGAATTGACGGCTTCTAAGGCGTGAAAGCGAAAGTCATCGCAAGTGAAATTGGCAATTGGGTCTTCTACGACACCTATCAAATGGTGAGGCACACCGCGACATTCTTCTTCTGTTACCTTATTAGTTACTGTATCGAGGCCTTTGTAGACTTGCATTTTGTCGCAATTGATGACCTCCGCTGGGATACGAGTTGCAAGGTCAATAGCCAATCTTGATTTGCCCGTCCCAGTTGGGCCTACAACGAACACCACCTTATCTTTTCGGCGAAAAAAAGGCTCCATATTTATAGCTCTTTGTAAGTTCACAAGGGGCTGTATTTGCTTTTGGACTGAAGCCGAAAACCTCATATTCATTATTGTCTTCCCTGTCAAAATCATTCATTATTTGCAATTTACTCTTAACTAATATGCTCTACTTAATACAATAAACAAAAATTATCCTATATATAGACATATGCATGTGTATTTTTCCTTTCTCTGGACCATATACCTTTAATATGCAGCGACTCGGCGTGGAGAAGAATGGAATGGGTTGTACAAGCTTCTCTTTTTTGCGTACGCAGCAGAAGGAGACGAAAAGTGAGAGAGAAAGTGAGAAGAGAAGCAGGGAGAAATGGCAGATATGTGTACGCAACAGCAACAGCAAAAGCAAAGCTATTTGGCTTCCTGTGTTGAGCACCACATGAGGGAATTTATATATATATACAAAGAGGTATCAGTATTTTCTTTTCATTTTTTTCTTTTTTTCTCCTTTTTCAATATCTGTACTTGAAAAGGATGGGTGATAGGGGAGCACTTTGTATATATTGTTATGGGTTTTTTTGAGGGGATGATTATGACATGAGGTGATATACATCACTTGAGTTCTACTCAGTCTCATTCTCTAGTGTTACACATTGCACAACTATGAACTCCTTGGCCCACAACAGCTTCCACAAGTTCTCCGTCCTTTGCACTTCAAACACTAGTTTAATTATTTAATACTAAATTTTGCTTTGTTTCCTTATTTATTAGGTTGCCTAATTCTTACTGTTGCTGGCAAACCCATGTTTAACTCTAATTAATTAATATTTTTATCAAACCTATGGAGCTTCCTTATAGGTTCCACAAAAATGAAATAATTTCATTTTTAGGTTACCTATATATGGCAAGAAAAATGACCTGCATGCTACATGTAGATATCTATATGGCCAAGTTTATTAATACAGCTTAATTGCTGCAGTCAACTCAAGCAGGAGATCTGGCTCAATAGTATGAGGATTCCCTTGAGACTTTCATTTGTTTGTATAGTATTTAATTTTATTTTTTTTGGAATCTTAATTTATGTTATAATGCGTTGGTATTGTTAAATATAAAACAATATAATTACATTAGTACCCGACACTCACAGGCTTAATCCAGTGATAAATGCATTTGAGAGATCTCAAATTTTATTCTCCAATTTTCAATTCAAAAAATATAATTATATTAGTACTCATATTAATAACAATAATAACAATATATACATGGGTGGAGAAGTAGTTTTCACTTTTCAATAAAGCAGTGGGCGAAAGGAATTTCCTTTTTAGTGGCTTGGATACCTACAATATAATTTAATATGTGTGTTGAAATGACAAGTTAAGCAGTAGGCTTCTAAGAGAATATAGTTTTTGTTGAAAGACGCATTGCATTTCTTAGATAATCCATCCTTTTCTGCTCTTTGATGCTTTGTAGCGGGGTCCCGGAATTCACGAGAAAAAATTTTGTTTAAATTGAATTTATACAAATAAAAAATATAAAAATATAGTGAATCATACATAAAATTTATAAATCTAGATATATTTATATCTTAATTTCATATGTAATTTCATCCAGTTAATTAAGAATTTTTGCAGACTTCACACTATTTATATCATTTCAATTATCACATATATTTAATTATTAATTAATATTATACTTTTAGTAGAGAATTAAAGGTATATAGACTCGAACTTTAAATGATGTTTTTATTCGCTGAATCAAATTAAACTATGCAAGATCATTAATTATTTTTAATAGTATTAAATAATATGTTGCTATGAAATTCAACTGAAAAAACATAAATTAATGAGTATTGGGATAAGTGGTTCGGCACTCTTCTCTCTTAAATGAGGTCAACGGTTCCATTCTTATAAATGAAATAAATAATCACGGGAGCATTTTATCTTTTAGTGAACTAACTCGATGCAAATAAAATTTAATCTCAATGTGGTGAATTTAGAGATACTTATAGTTAACACTAAAAAAAATTTGATTCCTTTCATGGTTTAAATTTAATCAGCCTTAACACATTTTTCTACATGCATGGTACATATATACTAGTAAGTAATTAATAAAAAAAATATTGAAGAAAGATGGAGGGTATTAAGTAGTTATTCAAAATTAAGAAAAGGGTGAATAGAGTTCTCTATACGAAGTAGGGAATCACATAAGCATAGAAAATAAGCACTGGGATATAATTCAATATTAAGGACGGTGATGGGAATCATGGAATTTAAAGAAAACTTGGAAATAAATGTTAAAAATTCAAGAATTAATTAATTTTTTTTTCCATTTATTTTGCTTTTTCTAGTTTTGACATATTCTTTGTGTGTTTTTGGGTCCCTTCTCTTGGAATTGAAATTGCATTATAACTAGAGACACTCTTTTAAGTGAGCAACTTGGTCACATAATATTATAGGACGATATCTAGCATATAGAAAAGGTACAAGGAAAACCAAAAATATGTCCAACTTAAATTACTAAATTTCTCCAAGTGATAATAAAATGGATACATAATTGAATCGATTTTTAAAAAAATATAATTCACAGTTAAATGAAGTAAATAGTTTGAATAAATATAAATAATAAAATATATAGTAAAAGACATTACACGTGCAGCAATCGAGTCTGCACTAAATACAACCTATAAGGAAGATATTACTGTGAGTTTGATTTTCCTCTTCAGGGATGTAATTATTCTATGCTTTTTAAATAAACTGATGGTGGGTGGTGGAGTTCTTATATAATTTACATTTATATTTATATATAACAAAGTGGTTTCTGAGACAATAATGGATTTTCAAAAATCAATCTCTCTCCACAACCTCAAGTTTATGATCTCAAATCAAATGCACAAATGGGGTCTTAATAATGATTAGGAAGACATAATATTTTAGATTATCTAAGGCTCCAACTTGAGTAATGCTTAACATTGTACAACATAATATTTATTTATATTTAATATTAATTAATATTTGTCAAAGCCTTTAGCTGGCTGCCCATCATAAGTAATTATTATTAATTAATTAAAGTCAGCAAAGCATGGATGACAAGATCTTATGTATTAAATATATATTACATTTGTGTATAAATATAAGTAATAAAAATTTATTGTATAATGAGTATGATGGATTTTGAAGCAAGCAAGCGTGCCTGCGTGGGAGCGCAGAAAAGTCACTTCCAATATCAAATTTCAAAGCAAGTTAGCACTTAAGATTTAATCATTCATACAAAAGGACAACCACAACACAATCTCTAATCTTTTCTTCATAATTATATTTTCTTGATTATCTTCCATTATATTCTAATCATTCCTTCTTTTTTTTCCTATTTATCATCATATTTTCATGGACTAATTATTTTTTTTTCAAATAATAAATTAATTGAAAGAGGGTTAAGCAACTTCGCATGACAAAAGAAATTGAGTAGAAGGCAATCATGAGCAAGTCAAATAATGGGTATAATAATAGCATACTTTTTCTTCACAGAATCTAAATGATAACTACATTATAAATAACCTAAATTAAAATAATAAAAAATAATAATAATGTTGAAGGAGCCCTACTTCTTTAAGAATTGAAGGGTGGTTTCTTGTTTAGAGCCCACCTACCTCTATTTTTTATTCCTCTTCACTCCACTACTCCTTTCAATGCATTCTTTGAAAAATCCCAATTTGTAATTTTGGACTACAATTAATCAATCAATCAAGTGTTATTCATCATGGTTTTGTAAGCTTGACTGAATAGACTTGTATATGTTATTGTTGTTATTATTAATTTAATAATTTATAGAAATGAAAATATTAGGAAATTCAAATATTGAATAATACAAGTTGTATATCTTCAATATCACCCAACAACCATATAAAGACAAGTGAGGAAGCTGTGTATCCAACTAGTGTAAATCACGCGTGCATAATCTATAACTTATGACCAAGATTATGCCCGCTTTCTCTTCTCTGCTTATTCTTTGGGGATATTTCTAATATATTTCCACACTAGCATATCACAGTATCATACGTGTAAAAATGAACAAAATCATTTATGAGCTACTCGAAATTTGATTTGATAAAAACTCGATTCAATTTCTAAACGAGCTAATTTCAAGTTTAAAAATTTTAGATTCATTTAGTAAACAAGTTAAATTTGAACTTCATAATATTCGACTTGTTAACACATATGAACTCAACTCGTTTTTGAATTTATGAGTAAGCTCGCGAAAATACTATTGAACAGTCTCATTAAACAAACTGAGATTATTATCATAAGAAAAATAAATTCAAATTTGCATATATTTTCATGTGCCAAACTTAAATATTTTAAAATTTAACTTTATATAGTTTAATTACACTTTTAAAACTTACATATATTTGGATTGTTAAGATTTAAGAAACTTATTTTTATAAATTTACAAGCTAATGGCATGGAGCAATTAGCCTTATATTTTACGGCAGATTTGGACCGGGCTAATTTTTGCTGTCGACGTCCGATAGAGACCCACAATAACTTTTCGGAAAGGAAATTTCGAGACGCACGACTTTCAAAAGTGTGATGAGGGCCATAGGCCTGACCACAAAGTTCGATATGAAAATTTCATCATTTAAGGATCAATTTTGCAGTTTAATTATTTTTTTAAACATTTTAAGTATTTTCATAATTTTACATATTAGAGTTTTGTTTCTATTATAAATAGTCTCCCATAACTATTAGAGATTCACTTTTTCAATTTTTAAGAAATTTTAATAAGATTTTTAGTCTTTTAGTCTATTTTTTCTCTTATTTCGTCTTAACTAAACGATATTGGTTAAAATTTTTTACGGAGTCTAAATAGTCCTTTAACGGCTAATTTATAAATATATTTATTTAACTAAAATTATTTAGTTTTAAACTAAAACTCATTATACATGAAAATAAATTAAAGTATTCATGAATTATTCGATACTAAACTCGATAAAATTAAACTCAATTCGTCTAAATTCGTTTGCTAAATGAGTCAAATTTGAACTTTTTAATACTCGGTTCGAGTTCGATGTAAGTAAAGTTTGAGTTCGGCTTGAGTTCGAAAAAATTTTAACGAATCAAGTTTGAGCTCTTCAAATTTCGATTTGACTCGGTTTGCTTATATCCCTAAATAGAATTCTTTGTTTTTTTATATAGGGATAAATAGAAAAAACCACTATATAATTTTATTAATTTTTCATTTCAGAGTTTATAATTTAATTTGTATCAAAACAATATTTTATAAGATCAAATTATTAATAAATAGTGAAAAATTTTAAACATCATAAATATTGATATGATAATTAAAATATAATTATTTTATATTTAAAAAAATATATATATATATACAAAGTATCATACAATTTTACTTATTTTTATTTTAAAATCTATAATTCAATTTATTTTGAAATACTACTCACCATCACGTTAACATTTCTTGGTAAATGACATTTGAAAATTTTAATTGTTTGCTAACAGCAGAAGACAAATTGAATTATAAATTTTTAAATAAAAATAATAAATTATATGATATTATTTATATTTTTTTATATATTATTGGATATCTCTATGCTTGATTTACAGTTTACATAATATTAATTCTTTCAGGATTTATAATTGCATCATCTCAATGATATCTTCTCTAAGAATCCAATTTAAGTTTTTCCTTTAAAAATATATTAATTATGTCTTATCATTATATTTAATACTTATCAGTAAATTAACGTATTTTATTATTAAATTTATTAAATAAAAAATCTAAATATTTATTTTAATTAATCACTTTTATTTTTAAAATTTTAAATTTTAAATAATAAAATCAAACTTTTTAAAAGTTTCCTTAGAAAACTAAATTGAATTTTAAAAAAATTAATAATAAATTATAATATGATTCATAAAATTTTATTTGACTAATAAAATAAATGTAAAAATATTAAAATTAAAGTAAATTTTTAATTCTAGATTCTTCCGGAAATAGCTAATTAAGTAGTTATCTCAATTACCGTATTTTTTCTATTAACTTGGTTACGTATTTTTCCTCTTCCTTTTTTGTATATACAGATCATTCTCTCATTTAATAAAGCAATCTTTTTTTTTTCTTCTCATTTTAGCTTTTCAAGTACCGATTATATCATGGTACCAGAGCATTACTCTACATCTCATTTCTTGAAATTTTTCTAAAGGTTTTTTTCTTTCTTGAAACTGTTCTTTCATGGTTGCTACTACTAATAATAATCATCTTCAAAACCCTTCTAACCCTTATTTTTTGCATCCAAATGAGAATCCGGCCTTGATTTTAATATCACTTGGTGGTTCCAGTTACCATTCTTAGATTAGGGCAATGAAAATGGCATTGTCATTAAAGAACAAATTATAGTTCATCGATGGTATGCTTCCTATGCTTACTTTAACTGATCCAATAAGATCCACTTGGAACAGGTGCAATACCATGGTGCTCTCTTGGATTATTAGAGCATTATTACCTTCTATTGCACAAAGCATCAGTTGTGTAATACCCGGCTAGACTCCGGTATCGAAATTCCTACCGTCTGGTGGAATCTCGGATGTCGGAAACCTCTAGAAGGGTAAAAACATGTTTTCTTAAATGTTTTAATGTATTCCATGGGTTTAATCAAGAAAGAAACTAAGCTTTGAATGAAAATAGTCTTGAGAGGAAGACTCAGGTTCAGCCGCCAAACCTCAAGTTCGGCCGCCGAACATGCATGTACTTTGGGAGTGCTTTAGGCTCCCGAAGGCATAAGTGAGGGAAGTCCAGGTTCGGCCGCCGAACCTTATGTTCAGCCGCCGAATATGGCATGCATGTGGAGGCACGTTAGGCCCCCGAAAGTGGCCTGGCCAGCCACCTATAAAAGGGTCCCCTTGTCCGAATGGGCGAGCTTTTCTCCCCATTTTCGGCCAAAGTGAGTTCTCCGCCGTCCCTCGCCGATTTTGAGTCATTTTCTTCAAATCTTTCATGATTTTCATGAGTTTTACTTTGTTTTGAAGATTTTTAAGCAAAGAGCAAGTTTTGAGGCTTGGAAGACTTAGGAGCTCTTTTCCCTTGGTTTCCAAGTTTAGGTCGTCTCTCTCTCGATCTTCAAGAGGTAAGAGCCGATCTTGAACTCATTGTATGTTTTAAACAAGTTTTAAGTTGATCTATGGGGTAGAAATGCATGTTTAGGTTAGTTGAACTTTGTTAGGTTTTATGTGATTATATGGACAATGTGTGTTGGATATACATGTTTGATGTGTTTGAGTTGGGGTTTAGGATAGTTTGAGACCCCTATATGTTGATGCAAGTGTCTATGCATGATTTGAGAGAGTTAGATGCTTGTTTGGAGGGTTTGGGAGGAAAGTGTGCTTTGAAAAGCTGTGTTTCTGCCCTTTTGGGAGAAACCAGGTTCGGCAGCCGAAGGGACTTTCGGCCGCCGAACCTGTCTGCGAGGCAAGCCTTTCGGCTGTCGAAGCCTGCCCCCAAAAATGGACTTTCGTCTCTGGAGGGCACTTTCGGCCGCCGAAGGTGCCGCCGAACCTGCATGACTTTCGGCTCTGGAGGGACTTTCGGCCGCCGAACCTACCGCCGAAAGTGCCCTGTTCAGCCCTCCTTTTGCATGATTTCTATGATTGTTTTAAGGTATTTTAGGGGATTTTTGGGGAGTATTTTAGAGTCATGTTTATGGATGTTTGGTCCCTCATTTGAGTCCACCTGTGTAGGTTCGGACCCGAGGAACCGAGGACCCCAGCAGTGAGTTCAGCTGCTTCTGAGTCTGTTAGAGCTTCAGCCAGAGGTGAGTGGAATATCTTATTTCATTTCAAAGTAAATAAATAAATTCTGAGCATGATACACGCATCATGAATGCCATGAGATATACTAGGGTGCTTGCATTAGAATTCACGAATATATTGCATTGCATAATATGTTGTTGATGTGGATGAATGTTGGATGATCCTTTAGCCGCACTACGTTATGATATGATGTGATACGGTACGGAAGACCAGTGAGGCCCATTCTACGCCCCTGGCACCATGTAAGAGAAAGACCAGCGAGGCCCATTCTACGCCCCTAGCATATTAGAATGTTATGTTATGAATGTAATGTAAGAGAAAGACCAGTGAGGCCCAGTCTACGCCCCTGGCACTATTGGAATGAGTAGTGGGCTATTGGTTACAAGTTCATCCTTGATGTGAATTGTTTGTGATATGTTGCATTTCATGAAAGCATGAAATTTAAATTCAATGTTTAATTATTCTGCTCACTGGGCTTTATAGCTCACCCCTCTCCCTTAACCCCCAGGTTTGCAGGTACAGGGTAGACCAGGAGGTCAGCAGGAGTAGAGTCTTGTTATTGTAATAGCTAGATGTGGACATGAATATGATGTAATGTAAAAGTATGATATAGAAATGTTATGTAATGATGTTTATGGAAGTTTAGAGTTGTGCTTGACCATAGTATTATGTTAATCCCTTTCGAGTACATGATCTTAATGTTTAATGATGATTATTGAAAACCAAACTTAATGTATGTATGTTACCCCATCGGAGCATTGTTGAGGACTCCAGTGTGGGTTGATGATTATAATTATGTATAGTGCATGCACAGGTTGAGTTTGGTGAATGAATGAAAGAAAAGTTTAAAATTTTTATGTATGTTGTTGATCATGTATGGGATTAAACAGGTTCACAGGATGAACGTTTGGCTTGCTACGGGTCCCGGCGGCCTTAAGCCGATCTGGATCCTAGTGCCGGTAGCGGTCCGATTTTCGGGTCGTTACAAGTTGGATTGATAAGGCTGTAGATACTTGGAATGATTTAAAAGAAGGATCATTTCAAGGTGATATTGTATGTATTTCTTATTTACAAGAAGAAATTTTTACTTTCAGACAGGGAGAACTTTCTATTACAGAATACTTCACTCGGTTAAAGATTCTTTGGAATGAATTAATTAATTTTCGACTAATTCCATCTTGCTCTTGTGCAAACCCATATTCTTGTGATGCTATTGAGTCTGTTAAAACCTATGTAAAAAACGATTATGTTATTAGATTCTTAAAAGGGATTAATGATCAATTTGCAAATGTTAAATCTTAGATTATGATGATGGACCCTCTGCCAAATGTGAACAAAATATTTTATTTAGTTCTTCAACTAGAAAAATAAAATTCTAATGGTCATATCATAGAATCCAAAACTTTTGTCAATAAGACTGTTAAAAACGATGTCTCTTATAGTAACTCAGGATATAGGAGAGGTCATTTTACAACTGCGAGAGGTTCAAGATCTGTCAAAGTTTGTACTTATTGTGGTAGACATAAGCACACTGTGAACACTTGCTATAAGAAGCATGGTTTTCTTTTTGGTTTTAAATTCAAGAACTCCAGTGTAAATGTTGTTTCTGTTGAGCATAGGAACTCCAATGCAAATGCTATTTCTGATGACCATAATGAGTCAGTCTTGCAAGTTTAAAATGAACCATATACATCAAAGGAGGTTGATAATTTCAAATTCACAACTGAACAGTATCAAAGGTTATTGAACCTCATTCAAGACTCATCTGTGACAACAGGTTCATCTTCATATCATGTTAATAATCTGTCAACTAGTCAATCTCAGCAAAATTCTGCTTCTGCTTCTGCTTCTGCTTCTGATTCAGGTAACTAAGTTTTTTTTAGTCAATGGATCTTGGATACAGGTGCCATTGACTACATTTCTTTTTTCCCTATCTTTATTTATATCCTATAGATATATCAGACTTGACCTATTACGGTTAGATTGCCAAATGGTACTCACATCATATCTGAGATTGCATGGACTATTAACTTCACTGACAAGTTTTATTTGTTGGATGTCTTGTACATTCCAAATTTTACCTTCAATCTCATTTCAGTAACTAAGCTCATTTCTACATTACACTGTAACTTACTTTTTCAGCACATTTCTTATCTCATTCAAGAATTGAGTACCTCGAAGATGATTGGTTCAGCTGAAATAAAAGGAGAATTATATATGCTCACTAATCCATCTTCATCCTCAATTTTACATGTACCTATTGCATCTGTCATAACTTCTATATTACATCATTCTCCTTCTTATCTTTGGCATATGAGATTTGGTTACCCATCATAGTCTAGATTAACAGAAATAAATAAACTCTGTACATCAGTGCCTCATAATTCTTTTAATCATGTATGTGACACTTGTTGTTTTTTAAAACAGAAGAAATTGCTTTTTTACATAGTGAATCATGTACAACTGTTTTGTTTCAATTAGTTCATGTTGATATGTGGGGTCCATGTGTTATGCCTGCTATTCATGGACATAAATGTTTCCTAACTATTATTGATGACTTCTCGAGGCATACCTAGATTTTCTTGATGACAGCAAAGTCTGAAGCTAGAAATCTTGTGCAAACTTTCATCAATCTCATAGAAACTCAATTTCAAACAAGAATTCAAGCCTTAAGGTCTGACGATGGTCTTGAATTCATCAAACTAGCTATGTTAAGACTCCTCAACATAATGGACTAGTAGAAAGAAAATACCAGCATATTTTAAACACTGCCAGAGCATTACTTTTTCAGTCTCAATTGCCTAAACACTTCTGGTCTTATGCAATCCTTCATTCTATTTTCCTCATAAACAGATTACCCACACCTTTACTCCAAAACATATCACCATATTAGCTTCCTTACAAAGCTATTCCAGATTATCATTCCCTCAAAATTTTTGGCTGCCTACTTTTGATTCTACCCACCCTACAAGCTCATAGATCCAAATTAGACCACAGAGCAGGAAAATATATTTTTTTTAGGACACAAAACTGAAACCAAAAGTTATGTTCTCATGGATCTTTAATCTAGAGAAGTTTTTCTTTCCAGGAATGTTCAATTCTATGAAACTCATTTTCCTTTTTCTCACAATACACAGCTTCTGCCTCCTTATCATTTAACTGATACTTCTAGAATACCCTTCCTATGAGCCCTCTTCTAATTCCATACCAGCACAACCCATACCTTTACGGCAATCTACAAGACCAAAAAGAACATCTTACTTACAAGAATACCATTGCAACCTCATTCATTCATAATCAAGTGTAAATTACCCTCTTTCTTTTGTACTCTCATATAAGAATCTTTCTCCCACTCAATTACATTTCACTCTTTCTATTTCCACTATTCAAAATCCCAAAACCTATATCAAGCCATTAAAGATGAAAATTGGAGGCAAGTCATATCTAATGAAATTAATATTTTACAACAAAATAACACTTGGTGTCTAGTTGATCTCCCTATCGGCAAAACTCCAATTGGATGCAAATTGGTCTATAAAGTGAAATACAAATCAGATGGAACCATAGAAAGATATAAAGTAAGACTTGTGGCAAAAGGATATACTCAAATAGAAGGTGTGGATTACTTAAACACTTTCTCTCCAGTTGCCAAGCTCACCACTGTAAGATTACTGCTTGCATTAACCTCCATAAACAATTGCCATCTTCAATAGCTAGATGTCAACAATGCCTTCTTACACGGGGATCTTAATGAAGTGTACATGGTCCTTCCTTTAGATTTTCAGTCCTCCATACCCAACTAGGTTTGCAAATTATAAAAATCTCTTTATGGCTTGAAACAAGCCAATAGGTAATGGTACTCTAAACTTTCTCAAGAACTTATTAAATCTGGTTATCATCAATCCAAGTCATATTACTCTTTGTTTGTTAAAAAGAAAACTAAATCTTTCGCTGCTATACTAGTTTATATAGATGATGTCATCTTAGTAGGCAATGATCTTTCGGAAATAATAAGAGTTAAAGGCTTTCTTCTTGACTCTTTCAAGACCAAAGACTTGGCAAACCTAAAATATTTCTTGGGTTTAGAAATTGCCAAAAGTAAAAATGGTATTTCTCTTTGCCAAAAAATGTATGCTCTAGAGATTCTGTCCGACACTGGCTTTCTGACTGCAAAACCAGCATCTACACCAATGGATCATCATATCAAACTCAGTACTGTAATTGGTGAACCTTTAATAGATCCATCAATGTATAGAAGACTGGTAGAAAGATTACTTTATCTCACCACAACAAAACCAGACATTATCTTTGCAGTACAACAACTCAGTCAATTTCTCTCTAAACCCACTACTGCTCATCTTCAAGCTATCCATAGGATTCTCAGATACATTAAAGCAGCTCCAAGTAAAGTTTATTCTTTCCTTCCACTAGCTCTCTTTCGCTTAAAGCCTTTAGTGACTCATATTGGGTTGGATGTCTAGACACTAGAAGATATGTTATAGGATATGCAATCTATCTTAGAGATTCCCTAATTAGTTGAAAAACAAAGAAACAATAAACTGTATCTTGTTCTTCTTTAGAAGCAGAATATAGAGCACTTGCAGCAACTACTTGTGAAATTTAATGGATTGTCTACTTATTGCAAGATCTTGATGTTACTCATTAACTGTCAGCAAGCATATACTATGACAATTAGTCTGCTATTCATATTGCCGCTAACCCTATTTACCATGAAAAAACTAAACATATAGAGCTTGATTGCCATCTGATTAAAGAGAAATCCATCTCAGGATTAATTCACCTCGTACTAGTATCCTCAGTTAATAAGTTAGCTGACATCTATACAAAGCCCCTTGCTGTTGGACCTTTTCATATTTTCTTGCTCAAGATGAGAATGTCCAATACATTCTCTAGCTTGTGGGAGGTGTGAGAATGTTAAAACTAAAACTAGTTTTTAATTCTAGATTCTTTTAGAAATAGCTAGTCAAGTTAAGTAGTTACCTTAGTAATTGTATTTTTCTTATTAACTCAGTTACCTCAGTTACTGTATTTTTCCTCTTCTTCTGTATATATAAATCATTCTCTCATTCAATAAAGTGACATTTTTCCTTCCTCTCATTTTAACTTTCCAGTATGGATTGTATCAATAAATTTTAAAATAATATTTTTATTTTAATAATATTTTTTTTATCAATTTTATTATTTACCTCTCCTTCTCACTTATATATATATATATATATCATAGATTAATGAAAATTTAAAATATAAAATAAAATAAACTTTATAGAATAAAATATTATTTTATTTAATATTATTGATATGAAGTAAAGTTTTACTATATGAATAATATACATAATTTATAATGGTATGAGTTTCATATAATATGAATTTATTTATAATAAATATTTATTACATATAAAATATTTATTATTATATTTAATAGACTACATTATAATTTATCATTAATTTTTTTAAATTTAATTTATTACTAATGACTATAATTATGATAAATTAAAAAAATTTAATTTTATTACAAAATCTTAAGTATTGGATATAAATATAAATTAATATAAATATTTTAAAATAATTTATCTAATAGGCCTAAATCAAAAGTATGAAAAAATGTTCAATTTTGTTTTGCTTTTATTACAAATGTTATCAATCATATGAAAATGAAAATATAAAACTATGTTGATGGTGAACATATGTATCCCTGAACTAAAAAGTTGAATGAATAATTCAATATCTTTTTTTTAAAAAAAATAATAAATGATGAGTGCAGAATCAATTTAACTAAGTCAACAGTTGAATCACTTTAAACTAGAGTAAAAAAGTCAACTGTACCACTCTGGTTGACCAAAATTAATGTACAAGTCAACCAAAAGTCCAGTACCTGGATTACGTATCAGCAACAACTTAGAATTACCACAGTAAAGTTTTTTATATCTATACTTCTTTCATAGCAAAAATTTTCAGTTATTCCAAGCATCATTTTATATAAAAACTATCATGATTTTAACTGAAATTAGCGGATAAGTCTCGTTGTTGACTGACTTTATCATCCAAGTATATAGTTTAGGAACTTAATTAAGAACCAGAATACATGTAGATGAAGAGGACCCCATTGTTGGATTCTGAGAGCAAATTCAATGGAGGAGATGATTAATGGAAAGATCATATATATCCACCAAATCTGGCATTGTCCAAAGTGCTTCCATCCTAAATTTGGTAGGCCACATTGCTGGATCAGTCACCCAACACTTTTAACCTACTACTAATATTGGTTACCAATATCAGCAGTTGGGAATTTCTGTACATTTGAAGGCTCTCTTTGGTCTTCCTCCCTGCAATAATAAAATTAAGAATGCTTATATGGGATTAGACTTGGATCACACCATTAGATTTTATTATTATCAAGTACAAACATTAGAGAGATCATTATAAAAAGATATATGATTTATTACACCTGTTCATACTTGTAATGAGAAGTTTGAAGCTCATGTTAGAGTGGAGTTGATATATGAAACTTCACAAAATAACTATAACAAAGATGCATATAATGGAAGAGTAGGCCCTGTGGCCCAACAAGAAGGTCCTTCAAGCTACAAGTTACCATATAAATCAGGCCCGTTACTGTCATCAAGTCCTAGGAAGTTGGGCTACATCACAGGCGGGGCGGAGATTCCCAGACGGGTTTGGGCCTGAAACGGGTCAAAACCGGGCGGATTGGCTTTGGCGATCCTATTCCAATCTGCGACATTTCTGCTCTGAAATGTACATCAGATCTTCTTCACAGAACGATCTTAGGGAGTGGTAGCAAATGGTTGTCTCCTCCACGTCGTCTTCTTCTGACCTCCAGTTGATATGAATCTCTCACTATCTTCTTCTCCTCCATCTGCAGCTTCTGTCGCTGCCTCTTCTTCTTCCTCCTCCCCCTCCTCTTCTTCTTCTTCAGCTACTTCATGGTTCTCCAGCATTGTTCGTGGCCGGGCTGATCGATCCGATAGCCTCAAAAAGGCTAGCAATTCGGGCTCAAGGGATTTCTTCAGTCCCATTATTGCCAAGGACCAGTTTCCCGGTGTGCTCTTCAAATACGGACCAAAGCCTATCCAGGTAGGCTATATTAGAATTTGGAATCTCTTTGTTTTATCTTACAATGATTTCTGATTAATTATCTGCTAGAATTACGGACTTGTTGAATTTTTAGCCTAATTTTGAAATTAATCTTTCTAAATTTGGGCTTCATCTTTATGTTTCAACTGGACATAGATAGTGTGCTTAGTAGGAGATGCCGCATTAGTTGCGTGGTTTAAGAGGAATTGAGATTAGCTCCGTTATCAACATTGAAAAGTTTTATGAGTGTAATTTGTTTTTCTCAAATTCAATAATTCCTTGCAATTCACAAAATGGTGTTCAGTGATATATTTGCATTTCTTGTTCTTAATTGGAATAGAATGCAAAAAGAGGACCGTGTCACATTAGCTAAAGCTTTTCATAGTGGAAAGACTGATCTGTGAGCACTATGGTCACTCTTCTTGAAGAATTCCACTAAGTTGTTTCTTGTATTGTAACCGTTCTTATTTAAATCTATGGGGTTGGACTAATATCTTAACTGCATCATACCTGTAAATTCAAGTTATTTCCAATGTTGTATTTTTTTCCCCCTTTTTTGTGAAAGAAATGTTTCCATGTTGCTGAAATTTTGTATATTGTCGAAGGCTATGCTTTTGAATTGGTTATTTGATATGATATTTGAAAAATGACTGCAGGTTGCATTTAAAACAGGTGATCATAAACAACAACTCGTTTTTATTGGAGGATTAACAGATGGCTTTCTAGCAACTGAGTATGTATGATATCATTAGTTTCATTCATTGTTGTCATTTATTCAACTGTTGCAATGCGTCCTTTATTATAGGAGATCAAATCTTCTGCAAGTTATTTATAAATAGCTTCATTTTGATAGCTAATTCACTGAGAACTGCATTATTTAAATACACAGCTGAACCCTGGAAACTAAACATGTAACTCTAGAGTTCCTAACACAACTTTCTTCATCCATGGTTCAGATACTTGGGGCCTCTGGCAATTGCTTTGGATAGAGAGAAATGGTCACTTGTTCAGCTGCTTATGTCATCATCATATAGCGGATATGGAACTTCCACCTTGCAACAAGTAACTTTGTTGCTTTCCCTCCAATACTTCCATGTCGTTTTGGTTGCTTATTTTATGACCCTGCTTTTGTTGCTGAGCTATTCCTACTTCTTGGAGCTTACTGTTTTAAAATCCCATTAAGTTCCATGTTAAGATTCACAAATCTTTGAGAAAAAGTGTTTTGAACTTTGGTACCTCATTCTCTAGTTCTAAAGTCTTGAAAGGACTATATTCATATCCTTAATGCTTGTGTAATATTTTAAAATCTTTTTGATATGTTTTTCAATATAAATCTTGACGCTCAGACCTTTTAATGCTTTTACACTTTCTACCTTTGAAGGATGCCAAGGAGATTGATCAGCTTGTAAGTTATTTGATCAACAAAGAAAATTCTGAAGGTGTGGTCCTACTTGGACACAGCACTGGTTGTCAGGTTAATTCGGATGGGACTTCGTACTTGTATCATAATTTATATATAAAGTTTAATTTTATATATCATGATTGCTTTTCCAGTAGAAATGAAATTATTTTCTGTTTGTTTCTACCTGTATCTAGGATATTGTGCATTATATGCGAACCAATGCTGCATGCTCCAGAGCAGTCCGTGCTGCTATTCTGCAGGTAATTCATTTATACTCATATTGCTATATTCAATGTAAAATTTGCACATCAGCATGTATTTTCCCTGAAGCAAGCTGTAACTTATAACTTATTGTGTCTTGATTTATGTATCTATATATGTTTGTGTGGTGAAAGAATAACTTTTGGCAAATATTGAATTATGGCTGTCTAATAACCTAGTTCAATTGTTAGGTCCACCTTCTGGATTGATTGGTTAATCTAAAGTGACTAACTGGTTAGCCAATCAAGAGTCCAACCCCATGACAGCATTGCGCACATAATGTTGATTGTTGAGTATTTTTGTACTCATGAATTAGGCGCTTCGAATTGTTTTCATTTTTCTTTGAATTTCTCCTTTTCCTCATGAATTGATGTTGCTTTGACTAGAGGGTGTCACACTGCATGTTCTTTTAACAGTAAAAGTTGTATCAGCTCAGGATGGCTGCACTATTTACTAAAAATAATAGCTATTTAGCTATACTTCCAATTAAAGATAAATGGTGGCAGCTGGTGATGTTTATTGATTGAGAAGCATACTTTTTCCCCAATAGTTGCACTCTTGTTCGTGGTGAATTTTTATTTCTTGCAAATGCCTACGTGCTATGTATTCACTTGCAGCTTTGGTCATAATTCCAATTGGAATGTTCAGGCTCCAGTCAGTGATCGGGAATACAGGGCAACCCTTTCTGAAACAGCTTCTATGATTGATTTGGCTTCAACTATGATAGCAGAAGGTCGGGGATCAGATTTAATGCCCAGGGAAGCAGACTCATCTGCCCCAATAACTGCTTATAGGTGGGCAAGCAAATGCTGTGACAACTTAACAATGTGTTGTTAACATTGTAGTGATGTTATGCACAAAATATGTCCTTTGGCTCTCTGGTTTTTTTCAATCCATTATGTTGTAGGTCTGTGAATTTTCACAAGATTTAGTCAGAAATTTGGAGTGTAGTTTCTACATGGTTATGTGATTTCTATTGGTTCATTGGTTGGCATTATAGTTATTTTAACACTCTCTTTCCTAAAATAATTAATAATCGTTTCAGAAAAGACTGTTTAGTTATGCCCATGATGTTCATAATTCAATTCAATGACAAATTTTACATGAAAAAGGGAAAGGAAAATAGACAGGTCAATTTTTCATACTTGTATAAGTTGTATTTCTATTTGAAATACTCATAAACTTGGGAACCTTCGATTAAATGGATTGAATTCCTTTCATATCTTCCAAAAATTGATTTCCATTTGTGAGGTAGTTATCTATAGTTACCCTTTTCTGAGCTTAAATTTGTCAGAAGCTTGCATGATTAACAAGTTTTGGTCTGCCTTCTCCCTAATAATCGGTTGTTTTGCAGGTATCACTCCCTTTGTGCGTATATGGGTGATGATGACATGTTCAGCTCTGATCTTACTGATGACCAGCTGAAAACAAGACTTGGGCACATGTGCAACACACCTTGCCAGGTAGACAAAACAGATACATTGTCCCGATATTCTTGTCTGTTGATGTAAAAGTCAATGACGTGATGATTTCGCCAAATTTTTGAAAGGAGAAACAATTTTGAAGATAAAGATATAAGATATTTTAATAGGAAACATCTTAAGGATATTAATACAACACTTGCAGCCAATATGATAGGCCCTGGTGATTATGTTTCAAGTGATGATTCTGAAATCCGGGGATAGTTATCTGCTGCTACATACAAGGACTTGACAGGGTATGAGTACACGATCTTCCTGCAACCTCTGCAAATTCCCAACAACCACCTTTCTACAGGCTTGAGGGTGAATATGGATATCTGCAAGACAATAGGAGGACCAAGAGGGGTTTTCCTCCTTGGCTTTCCCATAGTGAAGCTAGACGAGGCCATAATGCTGAGAGTAAATGAAACTAGTGATTAGTGGATCTGAGGAATATATAAGGATCCCATCTTTTTGCTCAGTGTTTGTTAACAGCTACTGTACATATCAATTTGCAGGTTATTTTTTCCATGGCTGATGAATACGTTCCAGAATATGTTGATAAGAAAGCATTGGTTGGAAGGTGACAATTGAAACTCTTCATTTATTTGGTTTTTCTAGTATACCTGAACCTGATTTATGTTGTTAAGAAATTTACCAACTCTGCAATAGAGGCCACCCCCCCCCCCCTCCCCCTTTTTCTGGGGTGTGATTGTGTGTTTGTGTGTGTGAGAGAGAGAGAGTGAGAGGGAGAGAGATCAACTGATCTAGTTTTTACATGTTGCAGACTGTGCAGAGCAATGGGCGGTGCAGAGAAAGTTGAAATTGAACACGGGAATCACTCCCTCTCTAACAGGATTCGTGAAGCTGTCCAGGCAATAATTGATTTTGTTAAAAGAGAAGGACCTAAAGGCTGGGATGATCCATGGAATTAGTATGATGCCATTTTCTTTTTTCTTATGTTCCTTGTGTGTGTGGGTTTTTCTTTCCTTTTTTGGGCCTTTCTCTTTTTTATTGATTTGCAGCTTTGCATTCTTCAAAGCATTAGTGTATGCGTTTTATTTTTCCATAAGATTTTGGTGGCATTGTTGAAATTTGTCAAAAAAGTGAATATTGTTGTTGAATATTTAATTTATGAACTTTGTATTTATTTTTGATTCCTGAAATAGAATATGGTGGTTGGTAGGATGGAATAACTACTTTCATTTATATTTTGGCTTATTTACCAATAGCTAAATCATGTTTCCATCATAAAAATATATTAATCATAGTTAAAAAATAATCTAGTAATAAAACAATATGGATAGAGAGTATATTAAAAATGATAATATAAAATTCAATATTTTAATTATATTTTTAAATCTATTTAAAAATAATTATAAACATAAATGGAGAAAGTAACTCTACATAGGATTTCCAATTTTAAGTTTATTAAAGTAATAAATCAAGAATATAATATACCTCATCTACATTTTAACAGAAGCCGTTAATGAAGAGTTTATTTTCGTCTTGTGTTTACTGATGATATATATTAACATTATCATATCTAAAAAATAAAAAAAATCTTAATTTAATAACATCAATATTATTTTTAAAATCTTTGAAATTCATTCTAGATTTGTGTAAAAGCAAATATATTCTTATGAACCCTTTGAATAACAACTCAAGGATAAAATGGTATGCAAATGTAAATAAGCTATTTTTCTAATAACTTTTCAAATTTGGATTATGCATCAATATATCGTTAAAGAAAGAATGGCAAAAAGTTAAAACTGAAAAAATAAAAATAAAAATAAAAATTTTACTAAAAAATTATTTTATTAGTTAGAATTTTAAAATTTTGAATTTAGATATGTGTCCGATCTAATTTAAAATTAGAATTGAAATTGGTTAATGGCTGTCGTGATCTCCTGATAACGTATGGCTAATCCTGATTTAGGGGTTCTTTAAACATCGACTCGATTTGAAATCATTTGGCTCGTCTAATGCCAATTCGAACTCAAAAGATTTATGTATAAGAAAAGGTGGTACTTCATGGACTTGTAATGCGGCTCTCAAAACCAAACCGGTACTACTTTCAAATCAGACTTTCAGATTAGGGCCACTAAAAATTGAAAACTTGAATTGAAGAGCGAACCAGAACCCAGGTCCGCCGGCGGCCGCCTCGACTGAAACTGATATCGAGCCATTCGTCATGTTTACGTAACAAGCGGACACTCTCCTATGTGTAATAGTTCATTGACTTTGCACAAACTTACAAGTGGAAGACGATTACTAATGCATGGGATGAGGAAAAGACAAGTAATTATGGCGTTTAGGAAACTTTTGTTTAGTGGTTGGGGTTGGTGGCCATACCACCTCCTCCACCACCACCATTCCACCACCCAATCCCCTCATTTGCTTTTCGTTTCGAGTCAAAGTGCCAACCCAAGAGCACCGGGTGGAGGCTTGCTTGCTTCAGTTGGCCTGGGCCTGGGCCTGGGCCTGGATGTTCCATAATTCAAAAAATTTCAGCCTGCTAATTTGGGTTTTCTTTATGAATGGCACGTGTAGGTCACATGCCATCATGCCCAATCTATCTAGCAATTTATTTTCTTATCGTCGGATGCAGCGTGCGCGTTTTCACACACGAAGTGATAAGCTGAAAGCGATTTTCCTAATACTCATTCGTCAATTTTTTTCTACGAATTTATGTGGCGTATTCTGAATTTTCTTTTTGTTTTTTTATTTATTTATTTATTAGAGTAAAGGCATGGAGAGAGTTAAATTCAAAATCTCTTAATTAATTTTAATGCAGTTATTATTAAAATTTTAAATATTAAATAGTTAAATATAAATATGTTTTTAATATTTTTTAATTTTAGTTTAATTTTTAATGAGTTAATTTCAATATCAAATATTAAGAAGTTTCTAAATAATTTCATTTTTTTTATAAAATAAATATTATTTAAAAATAATACTATTAGATAAATTTTTTAACACCTAATTTAATAGTAAATTTGTATAAAGTACAATAATTTAACATAAGGGACCTAAATATTAATACTTTTTATGTTTATGTAAATATAATAATTTAAAAAATAAATTGGATAAAGTATAAAAAAAAAAGGAAAAATCTAATAATCAATTTTCACTTGATTAAGGAGCGGAGAATTTCCAAATCCGTGTTCTGTGGGATATCATTCATTTTTGGATCCGGTCATTCCAGCTCGTATAAGCAACACTGCCTTTAATTTCTATAGGAAAATTCTCCTGAACTAGTAATAAAGAAAACTAGAAAGAGATCAATGGGAATTAGGATCGAGATTGTTTTGAAAAAAAATCGAAGTTTCTTTTCTTTTCGGAAAGAAAGATTTTGTTTTTTTCTTTTCTTCCTATAGCTACAGTCCTAAAGAAAATTTTCCCATCTTCTTGTGAAACCAAAGAAAGGGGAACGGTGACAAGCAAAAGCTAACAGCTTAATAAAACTTGATTAGCAGAGAAATTTTGAATTCACAAGAGCTTAAACCCACCAGGTGTTTCCCTGGATTTTGATTTCTGTATGCTTTTTG